>NC_054534.1:62242594-62320094 GCF_017654505.1 Polyodon spathula | reverse complement strand
TTTTTTTTCTCAATAAAAACTTTTTTCTCCTTAACAGTGTGGAGTATGGTGTATAGATAAGTGGAAAAAAATCCTCATTTAAATGCATGAAACTCTGAGGCACTGACTCAACAAAATGTGAAAAAAGTTCAAGGAGGTGTAGACTTTCTATAAGCACTGTATATATACAGGTAGTGGACAGAAAATGGAAACACCTGGGTAAATGACGGAAACCAAGTATATTGAAAGCAAGAGCTTCCACACAGATGTGGCTCATGCGTTAATTAAGCAAATAACATCCCTGCTTCTTAGGGTCATGTATAAAAATGCTTGATAGGCCTGGTTGCCTATAATTATGGCAAGCATGGCTGCAAGAGGAGACCTGAGTGAATTTGAAAGAGGAGTGATTGTTGGGGCGTGTTTGGCAGGAGCTTCAGTGACCAAGACAGCTCAACTTGCTGATGTTTCACAAGCAATGGTGTCTAAGGTGATGTCAGCATGAAAATCCGAGGGAAAGACATCAACAGCAAAGGGCAACAGTGGGCAGAAGCACACACTCCAGGATCGTGATATCCGTGCATTCATTTGAGGTGCAGGCAAAACAGGCGAGCAACTGCAAATCAGTTGACTACAAATTTCAACCTGGGACGCAAGCAGCCAGTTTCATCAAAAACCATAGTCGGGTTGCAGTGCACAAACCGCTCATCACACCTGGCAATGAGTCCAGAGGTTGTAAAGAGCACAGGCAAGAAACAGTGCACCAACCTCAGAGCCCTGAGTGCTTGGTTCCAACAGGGAAGGGTTCTGGTGTTTCCGTAATGTTGTAGTTTGGGTGCACTCATTCCCTTAGAAGGCAAGGCAATGCTAATCACCACTTAATGGTACTGAGTGATCAACTTCACCCCATGTTGCAGCATTTCTTTCCTGCTGGGGGGGAGGGGGGGTCTTCCAGGATGACAATACCCCCATCCACAGAGCATGTGTTGTCGCCCAGTGGTTTGATGAGCATGACACTGATGTTATCCATATGTCATGGCCTTCTCAGTCACCAGATCTGAAGCCACTCGAGCACTTATGGGATATTCTGTAATGACGCCTGGGACAGCGTTTTCGACCCCCATCAACCAGACGTTAGTTGATTGACTTCTTCATGGAAGAATGGTGCCGCATCCCTCCTGCAGAATTCCAGAGGCTGGTAGACTCTATGCCACGGTGCATACAGGCCGTGCGTGGTGGCCCAACGCCCTATTTAGTGACTTTACATTGGTGTTTCCAGATTTTTGCCCCCCCCCCCTGCAATCCCCCCCCCCGAGAGCGCCCGGCCCCCCCACCCCCCACCCCCCCCCCCACCCAACACCCCTCATCCCCACCGCCCAAAAGCCCCCCCGTACCTGTGTATGTGTGTTTTATATATATATATATATATATATATATATATATATATATATATATATATATATATATATATATATATATATATATAAAAGGTTTTTTAAAAAGGTACACAAAAAGATTAAAACATTTTTTATTTTCAGGATGTTTTGGGCGAAAGCCTTTCTTCAGTTGTTTAAAAATAAAAGTAAACACAATGCAATAAACTTGTTGTTATTCAACAATTGTAATTATACAAAAATTCTGTTGATGGTGTCAAGTCTCCACCGGTTTTCAACTATGGTGATCTGCAATACCTGTTGGTTAGTTTAATTTTATGCCTTATACCTTATTTTTAATTAATGAGTCGTAAGATGAATTACTTGAAACAGTATTCACTACTAACAACATGACACCCCACTAATTTGAAAAACAATTTGGGCAAGAGCACTAAAACACATTAGTAACCAACCAGGCACGAGGCATTTTGCTTTATTACATCAGCTTAGATTCACTCGTGTACCAGTTCTCTATGCATGGAAACGATATTTTCACAAAATTTCACTAGTAATCTTCAGAAAAACCATGAGTACTTTACGCATAGCTAATTTACATATCAATCCCCACCTTTCCCATTCATATGCATGACATGACTCGAGTAAAATAAACTGAGCGAACAGAAACCCCAAAAGAGCATTTTACATGACATTTTTCTTGTGTAAATGTCTCCAGTTGAAAAGGAAATAACTTGCATGGAAACCCCATGATTGTTACTGTTGTGAGCACAGGGTTTTACTTTGTAGAATCATATTTATGTTTACTTTTAGGGGACCTTCACTCAACTAGATGTAAACAGGGAAACGAGTCAGGTCCCAGAGGAATGAACTGATTTTACATGCTGTCAATGGTAATCCTTTCTAAATAAATTGAGGTAAAAGTAGATTTTTAGATAGTAGAAAAATATTTTAGGAATGTATTAATCTTTGGGCAGTCTTTTTGTTAGTTGTATTTAAAATGAGAAATTGTCTGTGGAAGTTATAGCTACAAATCCAACAATATTTTAGCATATCAACAATTTATGAGAGGATAACCTTCAACTGTATTAAATAGTTATTCTCGCTGGGGATGTTGACATGTATTAAAATTACATTACTGTTTAAATGCTGCAGATTAGCTGAACTGAAAAGGAGGACACATAATATTATTACATCTTTTTATCTAATTATCTAAAGAACCCCCAGTGAAACTTCACAACACAACACTGATACTAATTAAAGTAGGTGTATAAATAAATACATAGAAAAAGGTCGAGTCTTGAAAACTGAGTTTAAACAGATGTTTGAATATTGTGCCCCTTTTTGGAAATATTAATATTTCTAAATTATTTAGTGTCCAGCTGTCCCTGAAAAAAATAACGTTGATGCATATTTTACTTTTTTTTTTTTACTGCAGTAACTTATTCTAAATGCTATAGTACCAGCATTTCTGTGTTTTCTCCGTTGTGGTGTTTGTTTGCTTTATTTCACTATGATCCTAAGGGCCGTTTATCTTCAGATAAGCCGCACTCGCAATACATGCTGCACAATGCAGAGCTTAAATATATGTATGGGGATCATATGTGCAGATTTCTAACAATGTCTGAAAACATTTTACGCCTCACATCAAACTTTCAGGATTCTGAAGACTAGAACAGTCTTATTTTAACTAAATGTTTAAGGATGTTTTCCAAGTAAACCAAATGTTTTGTTTTGTACTATTCAAGCATTAAAACTGTTTGCATTATTTGCAGAAAGTTTTTTGTAACCCAAGATACCTTCAATTATTGACTTGTGCCCTAAAGAAGAGGTGATTAAAATCAGCTTTTTTGATGTAGCATTCATTGAAGAAAGAAACAGATCTGTCTGAAAGCTTCCTGGTGAGATGAAAGTCTAATTATCTCCACAAATGAAAAGCTTTAATTAGGCTTGAACCAAATCTGTGCAAAAAGAATCTATGCATTGTGATGGATGGAGCCTGCATCTCCTTAGTGACTGCAGATAAAATAATGAAGGAGGGAAAAAGGTAGCCCACTCCCATAATTCACTTGGCAGATCCAGAGGTATGCCTGAGTGAAAGAGTGCCCAGAGCAGATGCCACAGGCCCAGTTTCAGTGCAGCAGATTCAGCTTTTTCACAGCATCCTCTGGAGCTTTGATCTTGTCTTATTCAGTGGGGGTTCTAACAAAACAAGCTTTTAATGTTCCTCAGCTTCACTCTCTTTTATCCTCTCAAGCTTAAAGGGTATGAGGCAAAACACCAATGCATAATCAATACATGGCCATCAACTTTGGAAAGTTCTTTGTAGTTGCATTCAACTATAGCACTTCCCTTATTAGACAAAAGCCATTTGGTACGATTGCTGGGTTTTGAAAATGCAAATGTTCTACAGAAAAAAATAAATAAAATTCACCCATACACTAACACAGTAGTCTTAATTCAACATTAGTACACCAGTAAATATGGTTGTAGAAGCTGTGAAAACCTTACACACAAAATATTATTTAAGCATCCCAGCAAGAGGAGCTTATATGAGTCTGTCAACCCGTTGCTGCTCCTAATTCTGCTAATATTTTATGAATCAGTTGTAATGTGGTAATGTGAAATGTTGGTTTCTGGAAGATAAAGAGCCATGACTTTGTGTGTGTGTGTGTGCATGCGTGCGTGCATGTATATATATATATATATATATATATATATATATATATATATATATATATATATATATATATATATACAGTACTGTGCAAAAGTTTTAGGCAGATGTGAAAAAATACATATACTCACACTGTGCCTATAGAAATTCTACAACCCCTTGAACTTTTTTCACATTTAGTTGTATCACTGCCTCAGTTTCATTCATTTAAATGATGATTTTTTTCCCCCCACTTATCTACACACCATACTCCACACTGTTAAGGGGAAAAAAGGTTTTATTGAGAAAAAAATATATATTAAAAATACAAAACTGAAAGATCATAATTGGATAAGTCTCCACCCCTGAGTTAATACTTGAAGGAAGCACCTTTGGCAGCAATTACAGCTGTGAGTCTGTTGGGATAGGTCTCGACCAACTTTGCACACCTAGATTTGACAATATTTGACCATTCTTCTTTACAAAATTGTTCAAGCTTTGTCAAGGTCTGGGGTGCTTTGATGGACAGCAATCTTCAAGTCATGCCATTGGATTTATGTCGGGCTCTGACTGGGCCACTCAAGGACATTTACCTTTTTGTTTCTTAGTCACTCCAGTGAAGCTTTTGCTGTGTGCTTTGGGTCATTGTCATGCTTAAAGGTGAACTACTGTCCCAGTTTCAGCTTTCTTACAGTTTCTCTGTACTTTGCTCCATTCATTTTCCCTTCTATCCTGACAAGTGCCCCAGTCCCACACTTTGACTAGTCCTGGCCATAAAAGCCTGTAGCTCTTGCAAAGTTGCCATTGGCCTCTTGGTAGCCTCTGTGATCAGTTTCCTTCTTGCTCGGTCATCCAGTTTGAAGGGACGGCCTGATCTAGGCAGGGTTTTGGTGGTGCCATACACCTTCCACTTCTTAATAATCGTCTTGACCGTGCTCCAAGGCATATTCAAGGCCTTTGATATTTTTTTATACCCATCCCCTGATTTGTGCCTTTCAACAACTTTGTCCTGGAGTTTTTTTTAAAGCACCTTGGTGCTCATGGATGAGTCTTTGCTTTGAAATGCACTACCCAGCAGAGGGAACCTACAGGAACTGCTCAATTTATCGTGAAATCATTATCACTTAACTTGGTGTGTGATTTACACCTGAGCTAATTTAGGATTGCTATTACAGGGGGGGGTGGACACTTATGCAACTAAGATATTTCAGTTTTTATTTTTAATTAATTTTCATCAAATTTCTAGAATATTTTTTTCACTTGGAAGTTGTGGGGTAGGATGTGTAGATAAATGAAAAAAAATAAAATAATGCATTTTAATTCCAGGCTATAAGGCAACAAAAGGTGTACATTTTGAAAGGGGGTGTAGACTTTCTATAGGCACTGTATATATATATATAAGGTCAAAGAGCCAGCTGCCCTATATATATTGTAGCTAAGCAGGGAGGGGGTTATAAATTCTCCCTGCTAAAACATGTGAGAATATGGCTGTTCCCAAATGAGGTCATTAGTGTCAACTGGGAACAGCCACAGACTATAAAAGAGAGCTTCCAGCTCCATTAGGGAGAGATCATAGGGAGCTGGTAAGAGAAAATGTATTGTAGAAACCATAGTGTCTTGGTTAAAAGAATTGTTTGTAAAAGTGTTTCATTTTCATGTCAGGTAAACGGCTTAGCCATCCTACGTGTTAGTCAGGGATCTGTTCAAAGTGAAGGTAGGCTCTATGTTTGAGCTAAGTGTTTATGTTTTTTTTTTTTGTGTGTTATTAAAAGTGCGTGTCAGTGCTGAAACCTTTCATTTTTGTGTCAGGTCTAAGTTTTTAAAAAGGGGCAAATGAACCAAAGTAAGAGTAATTTTTGATATATATATAAAGGTTTTTAAAAATGTACACAAAAATATATTTTTTTTATTTTATTTTCAGGACTTTTCAGGCAAAAGCCCTTCTTCAGCTGTTTAAAAAGAAAAGTAAACACAATGCAGTTGTGGTTGTTCAACAATTGTAATTATACAAAAATTCTGTGGATTGTGTCATGATTATTAGAATAGAATGTTCATTCCCAGAGGTTCCAAAGTTCCCAGTTTCAAGATAAACTCTCATTCCTTTTGTTTCCGAGCAACATTTGTTCCATAGCACTGATTGATCACACAGACTGGGAAATCTTAAGCAGTGTGATCATCACTGTTGAAGTGATGAGCTACTGCAAATGCAGTGGTGTTAATGTGAATGCTTCTTAAGTATTATACAAACCGGTCTGCAAAACACCTTTTAGTTTCCCCAATATACAATTTGTTGCATTTCTTACAGATAATGCAGTAGACTGTTCCTTTAGATGTACAAGTAAAATGTTCATGAATGTTGATTTTGATGGTGATTTTTACACTCAAGTAAGGGATGTTAGCAAGGGAACTAAAAAGCTAAAAACCAAATTTTTACAGCAATACAATGGAAACACACCTAAACTATATCTTAGGTACATTGATGACATCTTTGGATTTCCCACCAACTCCAGTGAGGACTTAAAACAGTTCATTCAGTCAGTAACAAATTTCAACCATCTGGATTTCACATGGAACATATCAGAAAAGGGCAATAGTATATATTTCTTAGACATTTCCATTACTGTTTTGAATTCCACCATTAACATCACTGTCTACTACAAACCAACTGATTGTCATTCATAACTGCAGTATGACGTCTCACACCATAAGGCTTCCCGTGACTCGATTCCCTATTCACAACTGCTAAGACTCAGATGTATTTGCAGCAATGATCAAGATTTCTTCACCAAAACCAAGGAAATGTGTGTGTTTTTTGGAAATTGTGGCTTTCCGGACAAGATCATCACTAAAGCTGAATCCCACATTTCAAATATAAATAGAAAAAATGTGTTAAATAATAACAAAATACAACACACAGATGATAGAATCTCTCTGGACCTCACTTACCAACCTACCAGCAGAAAGATACAGACAATTGTGCAGAGAAACTTTACCATTTTACAACAAGACCCATCTACAGTGCCTATTTTCAAGACTCCCCCCTTAATGTCATATAGAAGAAACAAGAATATATGAGAATATGTGGAACACAGTGCTATTCGTCCTTCTGGAGAACCTCTGAAAGTTACATTTGTGGGTTGTAGCCCATCACTTCAACAGTGATGGTATATAGAGGTCTGAGAGAAAAAATGACTCCAAAGTTTGGTTCTTCTTTCATTTGTTTGGTTTGCAAGGTAATCAAACATGCAATCTTCAGGTGTGAAAAAGTTATTGCCCCCCTAGTTAAGGGTTGTAGTTGAGAGAAAAAATGACTCCAAAGTTTGGTTCTTCTTTATTTGTTTGGTTTGCAAGGGTCAGCTCAGTTTGAATACTTTGGTTAACAATCAGGCCTGATTTGGGCCAGCCCTGCCCAATATAAATCTGATTAACTTTGGCCCTTACCATCACAGTGAAGTTGTCAGCACACAGGTTCTAGAGGCACATCATGCCGCGATCAAAAGAAATTCCTGAAGACCGCCGGAAAAAAAAAAAAATTGTTGATGCCTATCAGTCTGGAAAGGGTTACAAAGCCATTTCTAAGGCTCTGGGGCTCCACCAAAACACAGTCAGAGCCATATTGTCCAAATGGAGAAAGTTTGGGACAGAGTGTTGTATAACTTTCTTTAATAAATAAATGAAATAAGTATCAAAAGTTTGTGTTATTTTTTCACTCAGGGTCCCTTTTATCTAATATTAGATTTTGGTTGAAGATCTGATAACATTCAGTGTCAAAAATATGCAAAAATGCAGAAAATCAGACAGGGGGCAAATACTTTTTTCACAGGACTCGCTATATATATATGGTACTGTATATATATTTATATATATATATATTGTGTGTGTGTGTGTGTGTGTGTGTGTGTGCGTGTGTGTGCAATTGATGAGTATGAATCCATGACTTCACAAAGTATCACAAGGAAATAATGATGAGTTTTTCTGAGAATCAACTTTGTTGCAAATTTCCCTGAAGGAAATGTTCTAATTATCGAGGAATAGTCTCATATCCCTTCAGAACTACTGAAACACAGCGGGCCAGATTTTCAAAGCTGTCTACTCCAAATTTCATTATCACATCTATTTAATCCAAATCATTATTAGCATTTTTTTTTTTAATTATGGAGCATTGTTTTTTTCAGAAAGAAAAAAGCTCCAATTTACATTTATTATTATTATTATATTATTATTATTATTATTATTATTATATTATTATTATTATTATTATTTCTTTATTAGACGTCCTTTTTTAGCAGACGCCCTTACCCAGGGTGACATACATATATATATATATATATATATATATATATATATATATATATATATATATATAATATACTATATATATATATCAAGAACTATAATAGTTCTCAATATATCAAGAATTATAGTACTATACAGTACAACTTATACAACTTATAAGTCCATTAAGAGCATGTAGTAAGTCATTAAAATGGTTGAGAATGATTTCAAATAAGAGCAATTACCAAAAAAAAAAAAAAAAACATCAATACGGATACTTATAAGAGTAAAATCAAATACAGGACGTAGTTATAGTTAAGAGCAGTAGTAGAGCACAGCAAGATATGGAGCAGTTCAGTGCAAGTACAAGCTGATGCAAGTACTGGTACAATTGGGTGCCATATAGTTCAGTATAGTCTGAACAGGTGTGTCTTGAAGAGATGCTGGAAGATGGTCAGGGACTGAGCAGTTCTAATATTTGTGGGTAGGTTGTTGCACCACTGAGGGGCAAGGGTAGAGAAGGAATGAGCTCAGGAAGCGGGGGAGCGGAGGGGAGTTACAGCTAATCTGCCCTTGGCAAGAGGGGGTGTAGAGAGAAATCATAGTCTGGAGATAGGAGGGAGCAGAAAGGTCAAGACAGCGGTAAGCGAGAACAAGGGTTTTAAGCTGGATGCAAGCAGTGATAGGGAGCCGTTGGAGGGAGCGGAGCAGCAGTGTAGCGTGGGAGAAACGAGGAAGGGAAAAGACAAGGCGAGCAGCAGAGCTGAAGTGGACGGATAGCAGAGGCAGGAAAGCTGTCCAGGAGGGAGTTGCAGTAGTCAAGGCGGGACAGTACCAGGGCCTAGAGTGAGGAAGGGGCGAATTCTGCATTTGTTACTGATTAGGAAGTGACAGGAGCATGCCAGAGTAAAGATGTGTTGAAAGAAGATGAGGCCTTCAGTTATAGTAGAAAGTTGCGCGAGGATACATCACAAAGGGAATTTTCACTGCCGAAGTCTCGTAAGCATAATGTGTGACTTTTGGACATGTTTCCATCAATTGTGCGGCTTTTTAGTGTGGAAATGCAATTTACCCTCCCTTTTTTAGATACTCACTTCCTATAGAGTGTGGAATGTGCGTGGTATGGTATGTTACATAAGTAATGACGATAGAGAGAGTGACAACTTTCTAAGCTATGTGGAAACCCAGCCATGTTTTCCTTTCAGAAAAGCAAGCACTTTAAACAGCTTTGTGACTTCTTCACAATTAATCAGTATCATTGTGACTGTGGCAGCCCTTAGTTCTTATTGATAGTGTTTTGACACATGGTTCTAGTTTTGTGCACACCCTGTTTTGTTTGTAGTGCTTTATCTGAAAGCAAGTGCAAAAAAGCAAAAGTGTTCTTCTGAGGAATAAAACTGTCTATATATAATTTAGTTGCAGGGAAGAGCAACCAAATTTTACAGTTTCATGAGTTTTTTATACTGGCAGTTCGCCTTTGAGCTTGCTTAAACATATTGACCCTAGTCTTAGAATATAACTTAAAAATACAGCATTTATTGGTATAGTATTGAATATGAAAAATAAACACAGTAATAAGGTTAGTTAGCATCTCTCTCTCTCTCTCTCTCTCAATATTGTTTTCATGTGGAGCTAACCTTTTGCGATTGTAGAGTAAGCTATAAATCCCAAATAGGGATTTGTCTAAAACTCTCAGATCACTGACTTGGAGATTCTGCCTTTATAAGATATGAAAATAAGAATAGCTTAGTATCCAAACATTACTGATATGTTCAGAAATGTTGTTTCATAATACAAGTTAGATTGATACAATCTAAAAAAAGATATAAAAAGTAGGAAATATTGCCGTTCCTATATGCTAACTGTGTCTTTACATTATTGAAAAATAAGTACCTAGGTAAAACTCTGGAACACTCTTTTTTTTTTTTTTAATATGCTGCTTTGCAATTGACAGACAGTTGCCTCCTGCTGCCATGCCAATGCAAATTAAAGTGAATTCATTTTAATAAGTAATGGTATAAGCACTTCATGACAAAGGATAATCAGTCCCTCTACACTAACAAGCAAAATCCGGTTAACTGAAAATTGATTGGACCTGAGATTTTGGCAGTATATTTAAAATTTTAATGGCAAGTTATGAATAAGTTCCCATATTTTTTGAGGCAGTGCTTTTATATCAGGATTACAATAATAATTTATTTTAATTGCAAAAATGTATTTTGTATTGACCATTGGCAAGGATCTTTTATGACAAAGCAATCATCAAAAACATTTGGTTTATTCACAACCAATTTGCAAGAAAAACCACATTTGATTGACATGTTTTTTTTTCCCCTGTGCCATTTATACAGTTATTATTAACCCCTATACAGGGGTAGGCTTAATTAATTTCAGTCATTTGGAGAGAATACAGTATCTGGTTAATTCTGTATTAGGGGTATGCAGAAGAGCAACTAATTGCACTCGGAGGTGTCATACTTGTATTTTGTATCTCATTCAGATGATATCACCAGAAGTGGGGTGAAATTAATTCAATTCAGAAAGTGACCAGACAGTACTTGAATGTGTACTTAACACATGTTTTGATTTGCATATTTTTGTCCTCCACAGGATGGGAGTAAAATAATAAGTGCCTGTATCATTGATAAAATTATGCCTGGTTTAAAAAAAAAAAAACATGTTATTTTAAAACTGATCCTGATGGACAGCCTCAAATAAGTAGCTTTTTTATCATACAGTGGGCTTAATTGAATGTAATGTAAATGGAATCTGTGATCACTCTATGGCAATAAAGACAGATTTTTCCAGTTTTAGCTCAAGCAAAACAGTTTACTTTGACCCCCCAGTAATTCAATTCAAATGCAATTTACAGTATTTGGAACATATACAAATGCATGTTTTTTTTTTTTGTTTGTTTTTTTTCTTAAATTTTATTTTATTGTTATTATTGTTAAGTCTTCATCCTGGATACAGATGAGAATGCTTGAGTCCCTTTCAAAAATGTGAAATTAGAACTCCTTATAGAGAATAGTAATAAAAGGGCTCAGATGTATCACTTCATTTTTCTGTCAGGCCAATAGTATTTTAATGTGAATCTCAAAAAGCTCATAGTACCAGCTGAAGGCAGAAAGTGATCTTTTAACAGGGAAGTACCAAAATAACAGAACCACGAAGCTCAAACAATATTCCACAACATTCTTTCTTCATTTTAATTTAGTATAATCTTGATATCAAGACACTGTAGCAAGCAAGTTATAAAATTCCCTTTCGAACACCCATAAGTCAAGCATGAGCAATGTGTTATTTTCAGAAGTATTCACCTCACAATTTCTGAAATGATAGAAAATAGCATATGTATATTAAAACCCTCCTAAGAGATTTATAGCAGAAATTATAGCTGTGGGGCTGCTGTGCATTATCCACTGCTGAAAATATAAAGCGTTATACAGCATGACGTTCCACAACAGAGTATTCCATGTAGGCAACTCTTGTTCACTGTTCCAGTGAATTATGAAACCCTCCAGGGCACATTAAAATGAATCATGAATGAAGCAAGTGATGCAGTTTATTTAACCACGAGAGGTGCCAAAGTGCACAAACTGCAGATTCTATATCATCACCAAAACAAATGTAGAGAGGGAATATTGCTATATAGCTGGGCCTTAAATGTAGGATGTGGAATTTCTGTCAGTCGTGTAAATAGTGTGGCTTCTTATATCAGTATAGGTTGGTTCCGAATGCAGGAATTTGAGAAACTTGGTGACAGCATTGTTGAGGTCTGTTAAAAGCTGTCTGTTAAAAGCTCTTGCATTCTTAGTCATAGTACATGATCCAGGCAAATAATTACATACATAAATATCTATTTCTATATGTTAATTAACCTGAATAAATACTGTAGTCAACCCTCTTTATATCACCAGGTAAGGGCAAAAGTGGGCAATAAGCAAGCGTGGCGTTATAGTGAGGATCACCAAAAAAAAAAAAAAAAAAAAAAACACACACACACACACAACCTTCTATGTTTGCAATACATTCAAATGTTTTAATTTTTTTAGTTATACAACTACAGTGTCTCCAGGCCATTTTAATAAAAAAATAGTCTTTTTTTTTTTAAATCTACAGTACTAGTTCTTAACACAACAGTAGGTATAGTGTTGACAAATTTGTCAAATTGAAACAAAGCGAGACGCTGTCTACACTTTTATTCATGGTTATTTGTGTAAAAGTGCTATTTACGAATATTTGCATTGCGTATTTTATATACATTATTTAAAGAATAAGCGCAGCACGCACAATTACTTCATGAGACTTGGCCTTATAATAGCCAAGAATAACCCCACTAAAACTAAAACATAATCACATAGAGAGAAATAAATCTGATATACTCTCCTTACAAAGCAGCCGAATCTTTTGTACAGCGGTATCGGCGCTATGCTTTAGTGCGAGAGGTCCCAGGTTCGCGCCCGCCCTCCGCCTGTGTTTGGACTGCCTCGCCCTGTGTGATGCGCCTGTCTGCGTTAACCGAGAACGCTACAATATAAATATTATGAATTGTATTTTATTCTGTTTGGCAAAATAGTATCTGCTCACTTTGATTCTTTTCAGTAAAGGGTGCAAAATTAACCATTTATTGCATTTCTATGATAGAGCAGCAATACATTGAAAAGGCAACATTGGTTCAACGCTGTATCAACAGCTGCGATGATCGCCGATGTTGTTAATCTTTTATCAACATTGAATCAATGTTAGCCATCTGTGGCACGACTGTAGCCTGCTGAATACAATCCCCCATTGAACGATGTCATCTACTTATTTCACAAAGCAATTTCAGCTCAACAGCATTATTTTTTAAGCAGTTAAAACAAAAAGTTGAATATGTATAGGAAAACACTTTTTTTATTTTTTAACACAAGTAAAAAAAGAAAATCTGCTGTTTACAAAACTGCCTAACGTAAACAAACAAACTTCTTACCGTATTTTCTTTTTTTAACATTTACTGTGGTTTACAAAAGTCACTTATTTTAGACTGCATCAAGCCCTTTTCAGGTTCCATCAAGGTAAGCCATTTAGAATGTCTCAAATTGTCTTTCGATTAACAGTATATGCTTCACTTAAGCAAGAAAACATTTGCGACACCTTGCCGACTTGCTTTCTTATTTTCAAATGCTTACATGCTTACATTTTTCTTTTGCTCTGGTGTTCAATGTAGGGTTGACTCGCCATGTTGTACTTTCTGTTTTGCTTTGGGAGCAGGAGTGTTGATGACATTGGTATGAACATTCAGTTAACAACGAACTAGGAAAGCGAGTCAAATGTTAACTGCTTAACTGTTGTTTTAATTGGCCATGATTATTTTGCTGGCAGTACAATGAGGGAGACTACAATGCTTATATTTATGTTTGCTTGGCTTGGGAAGTTAATTGGTGGCGATATAACAGGTACAAATTGCACTGTTGAAAATATAGTACTGTATCAACAATACCAACTACAGTACATCTAAATGGAAGCCTACTTATTTTTGACATTGTCTTTTTAGTGTTCCCTGAAAAAATTGACAAGTTTTTGTCTTTTACTGCTGTGTTATTAACAATTGTTTTTTTTGCTTGTGCATTAACAAATTGAAACGAAAAAATCTATGTCTCCCTTTAAAGTTCCTCAAACCCAAGTCATATTTTTTCTTTCCGTACAAAATGTGTGTGTGTGTGTGTGTGTGTGTATGGGTTGTTTGGGTGGGAGGGGGCAGTTCTTTCCCAGGTTTCAAGGAAAGTCGGCCAGCTAGAAAGGAGGGTGGGACTCTGTTGCATTAATGTATTGACCCGGAAGGGAAATGACGTGGCTTAGATCTTAATCTAAATCCTAATAAAAGATAAAGATAACCTGATTAAACAAATGACACAAAAACATGACACTTTTTCAACATTTAATTATCCACAAACGATGCAACATTCAATACCCATGTGTGAAAAAAGTATGTGAACCTTTAGATTCAGTAACTGGTGGCACGCCCTTGAGCAGCAATGACTTCAACTAAGCGTTTCCTGTAACTGTTTGTCAGTCTCTGACATTGGTTTTAAGGAATTTTGGTCCATTCCTCCTTACAGAACTACTTCAACTCGGTGACATTTCGATGGGGTTTAGGTCCGGACTTTGACTAGGCCGTTCTAAAACGCAGAATTTCTTCTTCTGCAGCCATTCTTTTGTAGATCTGCTTTTATGTTTAGGATCATTGTCTTGCTGCATGACCCACTTTCGGTTCAGCTTCATCTCACGGACGGATGGCCTGACATTCTCCTCTAGAATCTTCTGATACAATGCAGAATTCATGGCTGTGTCAATGATGGCAAGCCGTCCAGGTCCTGAGAGAGCAAAGCAGCCCTAAACCATTACACTCCCACCACCATGCTTGGCAGTTGGGATGAGGTTCTTCTGTTCGAACACACTGTTTGGTTTTCACCAAACAATGTTTCTCATTGAGGCCAAAAAGTTCTACCAGAGAACATTGTTCCAGAAGTCTGGCAGATCATCTGTGTGCTCTTTGGCGAACTTCAGGCAGGAAGCAATGTTCTTTTTAGAGAGCAGTGGTTTCCTCCTGGCTGTCCTTCCATGAACACCGTTCTTGTTCAGTCTTTTTCTGATAGTTGAGTCATGAACACTCACATTAGCCAAGGCGAGAGTGGCCTGCAAATCCATTGATGTTACTCTGGGGTTCTTGGTGACTTCCTTGATGATTTTTCGGTTTGCTCTTGAAGAGATTTTGGTAGGAAGACCGCTCCTGGGTAGAGTGACTGTGGTCTTGAACTTTCTTCATCTGTCTGACAGTGGATTGGTGGACCCCCAAATCCTTAGAAATGTTTTTGTAACCCTTTCTAGACTGATGAGCATCACTAACTGTTTTTCTGAGGTCCTCAGAGATTTCTTTTGATCGTGGCATGACGTGTTTCCACACACCTCTATGGTGAAGACCAAACTCACAAAGTTTCTGATCTTTTATAGGGTGGGACCTCCCAAACTCACCCCTGAAGATCTACATAATTATTTAAACTCCTGATTCTAATTATCCCCTTAATTGAGCTGATAAAACCAGGGGTTCATTTACTTTTTCATATACCCTGAATCTTAATTACTCATTGTTTTTCTAATTCATACATCATTTTGTTTCAAAAGACATGGAATTGGTTAATATAAACCCAACTGGATATTTAAGAAGGTTTTGATTCAAGTAAGCTATCACTGAAAAACTATGGAATTTCCATAATTATCATTGGGTTCACAATCTTTTTCTCGGCACTGTATGTTATCAACTTTATGTGTTTGCAACTACGATTAATTACTCTAGTTACACAAGGGAAAGGTAAAGAAATTATACTCATTGGTGCCTTGAAGAAGACCCAAAAGTCTGCAGAATAAATCTTCCGTTGTAGTTCAACTTTCACTTTATTACAACAAATCTTCAAACCCAAGTTGGGGCTCTGCACACTTCTTGTGTGTTCCTTTATATCTTAAAAACCCAAGTGAGGATTTCACACACTGCCTGTGTGTTTTCTTCTAATCTGCTCTTGATTGTTAAAACAGTAATACTGCCCACTGTAGTATCTAACCCCATGATTATTTCGTTTAGTATCACAATTCCAATGATTTTGTTTATCCCTATTCTCAGTACCTGCCTCATGTGGTTGTTTATCAGGCTGAAACTTTTTTCTTGATGCCCTTTTTTCTGTTTACTCTCCGGCAGCTGCCTGCCTTCTAGCAACAAAGGCTGTGATTCAGACCTAATCGCATGTACTTGGGGCTATATAACATGCTGCCCTCTTAGGAGATTAATTTCCCCTATTTGAGCTTTTTCTACTGTCTCTGCCATTGGTGATTCCACAGAAACCACTATGCAGATGCTGTTCCTTATCTCTGGCTGCAAATTATTTATATAGCACTGTTTAAACATCTGTAGTTGACCGGGGTCTTGCCCTGGCATTCCTGCTTTGTACAGGCATTTTAGCTCACTAATCCTTGAGATTGTCCCTGACCCTACATTTCGGTCCATATACTTTAGACAAAACTAAACCTTAATAAATTCTTGTTACAATCCTCAAAGTTAGTTCTAGTGTCCTCAAACAAATCATTCATCCATGCAGACGACACTAGCCTTTGTCTCAAAAATAAAATCTTCTGAGATTCACGTTTAATTTCAGGTGCCTCTAGAAAACTTTTAGTAGCCACTACATTAGAAATCAAAATGGGTTATTTTTGTTAAAGTTCTGATGCAACCTTTGAATGTAAATATCAATCTCTCTTTCCTACTTTCACCTGAAGAAGAGACTTTTGAGGTCTTGAAAGCTTGTGAATAATTACTATTTAGTTAGTCCAATAAAAGATATCACTTCTTCTCTTTGTCTAGTAGCCACTAAATAAATCTCTATGTGACTATTTTTCTTACTAGAATCAGATGATGAACTTTGGTAATTTTAAAACTGGGTTACTCCCTGGGTGAGAGACTGTACACACTACATCAGTATTCGGAGCTCTGGGCATGCTTGTAATGTGGTGGGCTGGGGTTAAGCTAGAGGGTTTTGTCTCCCTTACCTCAGTTTTATTCCATGTTACCAACTGCTCACTTTTTAGTTCACTAATCCTGTACTTTAAATCTGCAACTTGTTGTAACAAATCCTGGTTTATCTCTTTGAGTCTCCTTATTTGTTCCTGATCTCTGTCACCCTTATCGATGTGTCCTGCAATTTTGAAATTGACTGTGTTTACACAGCATGTATAAATTGCGTTATTTTATGACCCGAGGGACCTTATAATACTTCCTGAAAGTTTTATTGAAAAGTATTGATGTTTGGGCTAATTACAAGACATTGTTCACCTGAGTGATTGTAATACACGTTTATTCTCAGGGTCTTTATAAGCAATAATGCACACTACTCTCGATTTATTTTCTCAAAATAAATATTTATAAATATAAGTTATTCATTCCATTATTATCGGTAATAAGGAAAAAAAAAACTGCTTATATCCACTCGTTTCTTGATATTTATAAATTTTTTTAAAAGATATATGTATACAGTGCCTATAGAAAGTCTACACCCCCTTGAACTTTTTTCACATTTTGTTGCGTCAGTGCCTCAGAGTTTCATGCATTTAAATGAGGATTTTTTTCCACGTATCTACACACCATACTCCAAACAGTTAAGGAGAAAAAAGTTTTTATTGAGAAAAAAATTATATATTAAAAATACAAGACTGAAATATCATAATTGGATAAGTCTCCACCCCCCTGAGTTAATACTTGGTGGAAGCACCTTTGGCAGCAATTACAGCTGTGAGTCTGTTGGGATAGGTACCAACTTTCCACACCTAAATATGGCAATATTTGACCATTCTTCTTTACAAAACTGTTCCTTGGGGAGCGTTGATGGACAGCAATCTTCAAGTCATGCCAAAAATTTTCAATTGGATTTAGGTCGGGGCTCTGACTGGGCCACTCAAGGACATTTACCTTTTTGTTCCTTACCCTCTCCAATGTAGCTTTGGCTGTGTACTTTGGGTCGTTGTCATGCTGAAAAGTGAACTTCCGTCCCAGTTTCAGCTTTCTTGCAGAGGGCAGCAGGTTTTCCTCAAGGACTTGACAAGTGCCCCAGTCCCTGCCAATGAGAAACATCCCCATAACATGATGCTGCCGCCACCATGCTTCACAGTAGGGATGGTGTTTTTTGGGTGATGCGCTGTGTTGGGTTTGCGCAAAATATAACGCTTTGCATTTAGGCTAAAAAGTTCAATTTTAGTTTTGCCAGACCACAAAATGTTTGGCCACATGGCTACATAATGTTTTAATTTGCATACTTCAAACGAGATTCAAGGTGGGCTTTCTTGAGTAATGGCTTCCTTCTTGCTTCCATACCATACAGGCCAGATTTGTGGAGTGCTTGGGATGTTGTTGTCACATGCACACTTTGACTAGTCTTGACCATAAAAGCCTGTAGCTCTTGCAAAGTTGCCATTGGCCTCTCAGTAGCCTCTCTCATCAGTCTCCTTCTTGTTCAGTCATCCAGTTTGTAGGGACGGCCTGATCTAGGCAGGGTCTTGGTGGTGCCATACACCTTCAACTTCTTAATAATTGTCTTGACTGTGCTCCAAGGCCTTTGATATTTTTTTTCATACCCATCCCCTGATCTGTGCCTTTCAACAACTTTGTCCCGGAGTTCTTTTGAAAGCACCTTGGTGCTAATGGTTGAGTCTTTGCTTTGAAATGCACTACCCAGCAGAGGGAATCTACAGGAACTGCTGAATTTATCCTGAAATCATATGAATAACTGCAATTTAACACAGGTGAAGGCCAGCTGTGCCTAGCTAATACCTGAGCTAATTTAGGGGTTGCTATTACAAGGGGACACATCCAACCAAGCTATTTCAGATTTTATTTTTAATTTTCTATAAATTTCTAGAACATTTTTTTCACTAGGAAGTTGTGAGGTAGGATGTGTAGATAAAAAAAAAAAAAAAAAAAAAAATTAAATGCATTTTAATTCCAGGCTATAAGGCAACAAAAGGTGAACATTTTGAAAAGGAGTGTAGACTTTCTATAGGCATTATATATATATATATATATATATATATATATATATATATATATATATATATATATATATATATATATATATATATATTTATATAATATATGTATTTGCCCCCTGTCTGATTTGTATATTTTTGACACTGAATGTTATCAGATCTTCAACCAAAATCTAATATTAGATAAAAGGGACCATGAGTGAAAAAATAACACAACATTTTGATGCTTATTTGATTTATTTATTAAAGAATTAAGAAAAGTTATCCAACACCCAATGCCCCCATGTAAAAAAGTAATCACCCCCTTAGACTCAATAACTGGTTACACCACCTTTAGCAGCAATAACTGCAACCAACGCTTCCTGTAGTTATTGATCAGTCTCTCACAGCACCGTGGAGGAATGTTGGTCCACTCCTTCATGCAGAACTGCTTCAACTCAGTGACATATGTGGGTTTTCGAGCATAAACTGCTCATTTCAGGTCCTGCCACAACATTTCAATGGGGTTTAGGTCTGGACTTTGACTAGGCCATTCCAAAACTTTAAATTTATTGTTCTTCAACCATTCTGATGTAGACTTGCTTTTGTGTTTTGGATCACTGTCTTGCTGCATGACCCAGCTGCACTTCAGCTTCAGCTCACGGACGGATGGCCTGACATTCTCCTGTAGAATTCTCTGATACAGAGCTGAATTCATGGTTCCTTCAATGATGGCAAGTCGTCAAAGCCCTGATGCAGCAAAGCACCCCAAATCATAACACTACCACCACCATGCTTGAAAGTTGGTATGAGGTTCTTACTGTGGAATACAGTGTTTGGTTTTTGCCAAGCATAACGGGACCCATGTTGGCCAAAAAGTTCCACTTTTGACTCATCTGTCCGTAGAACATTGTTCCAGAACTCTTGAGGATCATCCAGGTGCTTTTTGGCAAACTTGAGACGAGCATTCATGTTATTCTTAGTGAGCAGTGGTTTCCGCCTTGCTACTCTGCCATGAACTCAGTGTCTTTCTGATGGTGGAGTCATGAACACTGACTTTAGCCAATGCGAAAGAGGCCTGCAGATCCCTGGATGTTGTTCTAGGGTTCTTTGTGACTTCCTGGACGATTTTACGCCTTGGTCTTGGAGAGACTTTGGCAGGACGGCCACTTGTGGGAAGATTCACTACTGTCCCAATTATCCAGTTGGACAATATGGCTCTGTGGTTTGGTGGAGCCCCAAAGCAATAAAAATGGCTTTATAACACTTTCCAGACTGATAGGCATCAGCAACTGTTTTTCCAGAGGTCTTCAGGAATTTCTTTTGATTGTGGCACGATGCACCTCTAGAGCCTATGTGCTGACAACTTCACTCTGATGGTAAGGGCCAAAGTTAGTCAGATTTATATTGGGCTGGGCTGGCCTGGCCCAAATCAGTCCTGATTGTTAACCAAAGTATTCAAACAGCTGACCCTAATTATCCCTTTAATTGGGTTGAGCTAACTATGGGGCAATAACTTTTTCACACCTGAAGATTGCATGTTTGATTACCTTGCACACCAAACAAATGAAAGAAACACCAAACTTTGGTGTCATTTTTTCTCTCATACTCCCTCTATATACTACTACAACCCACAAAAAGATTGATCAAATTCAACGTGAAAGATGTGCAAAAATGCCGAAAATCAGGCAGGGGACAAATACTTTTTTCACGACACTGTGTGTGTGTGTATGTGTGTGTGTATATATATATATATATATATATATATATATATATATATATATATATATATATATATATATATATATATATATATATATACACACACATACAGTGCTCCATCACATTAAGCCCTTGGTTATAACGCGCCTCGGATATAAGTCTCCTACAGCATGTCGATGTAGGGATGTAAAAGGTTAAATAGTTAATCGATAAATAAATGCTACCGTTTTTACATAACAGTTAACATAGAATACAAATTGATAAAATGTCTCATGCATTTTGTGTTTTAAAGGTACATACCCAACAAAACAAGTGCTGTTTATGCACTGCCTCTGAACTCTGCAACTCCTCTGCCTGTAACTTTTTTTTTATTTGGCAACATATTTAGTCGACCGAAAACATCTTTCAAACTAGTCTCAAGCAGTCGCTTTCCGGTGTTCGTACGTGGAGCACAGCAGCTGGCGTCAAAATAGAAAAGGGAGGAGTGTAAAGATGGAGCGGTCAAAACGAAGTATGCGTTGAATACCTGCAAAACAACAATAAAAACATTTTCTTTTCAGAAGCAGGTATGTTAATGTATTGTTATTATTGCCACTTTTTACACAGTTGTACTCCCAATGAGTCCCTCACCCTTCCTGTCATTGTCTGAAAGTTCTGAACTGGTTACCTAGCAACCAACTTGCCATGTCAGCGGGATGCACTTCTGTAGTGTCTGTGATTATTGTTGTGAAGGGAGTTCAAAAAGTTGCTTTATAAATATCAAAGAATTGACAGTTTTCTGAAGAAAAGTAATGTAGTAATGAAGGGGAATCGAGTGGCACTGCAGCAAAAGAAGTGCTGACAAGAATGACCGAACAGCAGTGAAAAAAAAAAAAAGAACCCAAAAAGCTTGTGCTAAATAGCTTGCTTTGAATAGTTTCTTGGCAGATATTTTTGATTGCTTTAATATTCTTGGAATTAACATTCCAAGGATGAGATATATTTGTCTTTTCTCTCACTGACAAAATCGAAAGTTGGATCAAGAAGCTGTCCTTGTGGTACCGTGGCAGCCAAAAATAATTTGTAATTTATTTTTTATTTTTTATTTTCTTACTGTTGGCTGTAAAAAATATTGCATACCGGTAGTTGTTTTTATTGCTAGAACTAGAGGGCTAAGTGCAGCAAAGTTTGAGAACCGCTTCTCTATGATAACAGATGACATTTTTGTTCATCTTTGGTGAGTACAGTAGTTTCCATTTTTTTATTTTTTTTTTTAAACTAAGATGTTTTAGTTCAGTAGTTTATCTGTGGTCATTTCAAGCAATGAAAAAAAAATCTTGTCTTTTACGTACTTGCTTTTAAAATGAATTCATAGCATTAATTCATAAGAATCTTGAAACATGCATTTTAATTTTAAAATGTTATTTTATTTTATGTGGAACCAGTGTCCCCTGTAGTGGATCGAGATTAACTATGACGGAGATACTAGAAACTTAGAAAGGTGTACCAGTACACATCGTCAGTGTGATTCAATTAAAGAGGATTTGTGCTCTATGCTGCCTCTTTTTATGTTTGGTAAACAAATTTCATGCATGACAAAGACTAAATATATGTGGAGAGGTTATTTATTTAAAGGGTATTTATTGTGACGGTGTAACTACAGTTAAATATATATATCCTTTATTTTTTATATAAACATTGTAATTTTATTCATATGATTCTGCATTCTTGTATCTGTTTGTAGCTTTGACTGAGTATAACACTGAATCTTTTTGTTAGTTGTTTCAGTTTTGATTGTTTTGTAATAACAGATATATTGAGGAATTAGTTTTAATTATTACTTGCATGTTTATATGATTGTAAATTTACATTAAAGACTGCAGATAGCAATGGCATGCAATAACGTACACAATGTAATGTGTATATTTATGATGATCTATTCTTATTTAAAAATTGAATTATCAATTTCAGTGAGTGATTAGATTTCAATAGAGGCCGCATGATTGTCTAATTGGGCGATTGTTTTACCTGTATAAATGATCACAGTTATTCCTTGTGTTAATCATTGCAAACCTGACAAAAGTTGTCCAAACATGTTGCTTGCTGTGTTCTTTTTGTTTGCTTTTAATGGAATAAACTTATAAGAACTTTTTAAATTAAATATAAAATCACAGTGGCCATGTCCTATTTTTTGAGAGTGCAACCTGTCTTGCTGGACTTCACTTAAAAACT
This sequence comes from Polyodon spathula, assembly GCF_017654505.1. Taxonomy (NCBI): domain Eukaryota; kingdom Metazoa; phylum Chordata; class Actinopteri; order Acipenseriformes; family Polyodontidae; genus Polyodon; species Polyodon spathula. The sequence continues at coordinate 62,297,321 of NC_054534.1, read as the reverse complement.
GGAAGAAGCAATCGTGAGAACACATAAACTTCTTTCTTTTCCTATATAGTCATCGGAAGTCAGTCGTGGAGTGACTTAAGCATATAGATATATATATATATATATATATATATATATATATATATATATATATATATAATATATATAATATATATATATATATATATATGGGGTATAATACATAACTACAGTACAAGTGAAATTGTTTTACTAGCTAGCATCATGTGCACATTCAACATTTCATTCTAGTACACTGACTCTTCTGTATCAATGTCAGTCTAGCCTGCATGGATGTTTCAGCCTGTGATGACATCACACTGCTGACAGTTCCCTGCTGTTACACAGAGAGTGCTGCACTGTATTGCCTGCTGCCTCTATTGCTTTCATGCAAAACAACCCTTGTTCAATTACATTTGCTTTGGTAATATATCACAGCTAATACTGGACCAAAATTGTTTAACAACAATTATACAAGTTAAGCACCTCTAGTTCCACAAGGCAAAGGTCATGGAATTATACACAATGGTTCCTTGAAGAAGACCCAAAAGTCTGCAGAATAAATCTTCCATTGTAGTTCAGCGTTCACTTTATTGCAACAAATCTTCAAGCCCAAGTTGGGGCTCTGCACACTTAAGAACATAAGAACATAAGAAAGTTTACAAACGAGAGGAGGCCATTCGGCCCATCTTGCTCGTTTGGTTGTTAGTAGCTTATTGATCCCAAAATCTCATCAAGCAGCTTCTTGAAGGATCCCAGGGTGTCAGCTTCAACAACATTACTGGGGAGTTGATTCCAGACCCTCACAATTCTCTGTGTAAAAAAGTGTCTCCTATTTTCTGTTCTGAATGCCCCTTTTTCTAATCTCCATTTGTGACCCCTGGTCCTTGTTTCTTTTTTCAGGCTGAAAAAGTCCCTTGCGTCGACACTGTCAATACCTTTTAGAATTTTGAATGCTTGAATTAGGTCGCCACGTAGTCTTCTTTGTTCAAGACTGAACAGATTCAATTCTTTTAGCCTGTCTGCATATGACATGCCTTTTAAGCCCGGAATAATTCTGGTCGCTCTTCTTTGCACTCTTTCTAGAGCAGCAATATCTTTTTTATAGCGAGGTGACCAGAACTGAACACAATATTCAAGATGAGGTCTTACTAGTGCATTGTACAGTTTTAACATTACTTCCCTTGATTTAAATTCAACACTTTTCACAATGTATCCGAGCATCTTGTTAGCCTTTTTTATAGCTTCCCCACATTGCCTAGATGAAGACATTTCTGAGTCAACAAAAACTCCTAGGTCTTTTTCATAGATTCCTTCTCCAATTTCAATATCTCCCATATGATATTTATAATGTACATTTTTATTTCCTGCGTGCAGTACCTTACACTTTTCTCTATTAAATGTCATTTGCCATGTATCTGCCCAGTTCTGAATCTTGTCTAGATCATTTTGAATGACCTTTGCTGCTGCAACAGTGTTTGCCACTCCTCCTATTTTTGTGTCGTCTGCAAATTTAACAAGTTTGCTTACTATACCAGAATCTAAATCATTAATGTAGATTAGGAATAGCAGAGGACCTAATACTGATCCCTGTGGTACACCGCTGGTTACCACACTCCATTCTGAGGTTTTTCCTCTAATCAGTACTTTCTGTTTTCTACATGTTAACCACTCCCTAATCCATGTACATGTGTTTCCTTGAATCCCAACTGCGTTCAGTTTGAGAATTAATCTTTTGTGCGGGACTTTGTCAAAAGCTTTCTGGAAATCTAAATAAACCATGTCATATGCTTTGCAATTATCCATTATCGATGTTGCATCCTCAAAAAAATCAAGCAAGTTAGTTAGACACGATCTCCCTTTCCTAAAGCCATGTTGACTGTCTCCCAGGACCCTGTTACCATATAGGTAATTTTCCATTTTGGATCTTATTATAGTTTCCATAAGTTTGCATATAATAGAAGTCAGGCTTACTGGTCTGTAGTTACCTGGTTCAGTTTTGTTTCCCTTTTTGTGGATCGGTATTACGTTTGCAATTTTCCAGTCTGTCGGTACCACCCCTGTGTCAAGAGACTGCTGCATGATGTTGGTTAGCGGTTTGTAAATTACTTCTTTCATTTCTTTGAGTACTACTGGGAGGATCTCATCCGGCCCAGGGGATTTGTTTATTTTAAGAGCTCCTAGTCCCTTTAACACTTCTGCCTCAGTTATGCTAAAGTTATTTAAAACTGGATAGGAACTGGATGACATGTGGGGCATGTTGTCAGTATCTTCCTTTGTAAAAACTTGTGAAAAGTAATCATTTAACATATTTGCTATTTTTTTTTTTCTTCCTCTACGATTTTGCCATTTGTATCTCTTAAACATTTAATCTCCTCTTTGAATGTTCTCTTGCTGTTGTAATATTGGAAAAACATTTTGGAATTGGTTTTAGCTCCCTTAATGTTCATTTCTATTTCTCTCTTGGCCTTTCTAACTTCCTTTTTGACTTGCGTTTGCAGTTCTGTGTACTCTTTCTTTGTACTTTCTTTTTGGTCCCTTTTTAATGCTCTGTAAAGTGCCTTTTTTCGCTGAATATTTTTTTTAATTGATCTATTAAACCATTTTGGCAATTTAGTTTTACATTTAGATTTGTCTACTTTAGGGATATAATTGTTTTGCGCCTCTAGTACTACGTTTTTGAAGAACAACCATCCTTCTTCTGTGGGTGTTTTCTCTATTTTACTCCAATCTACTTCTGTTAGTCTCTGTTTCATACCTTCATAGTTTGCTTTTCTAAAATTGTAAACCTTAGCTTTAGTCATTACTTTTGGGGATTTCACTTCAAATGAGACCATGTTGTGGTCTGAGTTTGCCAGTGGTTCTCTGACCTCTGTTTTAGTTATTCTATCTTCGTTATTTGAAAAGACTAAATCAAGGCATGCCTCCCCTCTAGTCGGTGCCTTGACAAATTGTGTTAGGAAGCAGTCATTTGTCATTTCCACCATTTCTATTTCATCCTTCGCGCTACCCACCGGGTTTTCCCATTTTATTGGGGGAAGTTGAAATCCCCCATTAGTATGGCTTCTCCTTTGCTACACACATTTCTAATGTCATTGTATAACAGATTATTGTGCTCACCGTCTGAATCTGGCGGTCTATAGCATGCTCCTATTATTATGCCTTTTGAATTTTTGTCTGTTATTCTGACCCATATTGATTCGGTTTTATTTTCTTTGTCCAGGTTTAACACCTGGGCTTCAAGACTGTTTCTTATGTATAGCGCTACCCCTCCTCCTCTTCTGTCCTGCCTGTCTTTCCTATACAGTGTATACCCACAAATATTATATTCGTCCCCATCACTCTCAGATAACCACGTTTCTGTAACACCTATCACATCATAGTTACCTGTTATTGCAGTAGCTTCAAGTTCTAGAATTTTGTTTCTGATACTTCTAGCATTTAGATAAATACATTTAATGGTTGTCTTACCTGAGTTGTTGTTCTTGTTTTGATGCGGTCTCCCTTCTGTTTTTTTGTTGATTTCTCCCCCCTTCCTTTCTAGTTTAAATGCTTCCGAACCTGCTCGAGGATCTTTTCTCCAAGTAGACTAGTTCCCTTGTTATTTAAATGCAGTCCATCCCGTCTATACAGATAGTCCTCGTTGTAGAAAGTGGTCCAATGATCAAGATAGGTGAAGCCTTCCCGTGTGCACCACGTCTTCAACCATTCGTTTTGATTTATTATTTCCAGCTGTCCATATGGTCCTTTGCAAGGTGCGGGTAGTATACCAGAAAATACCACAGTTTTGGTTTTCTCTTTTAATTTCCTTCCTAGCTCTCTGAATTTGTTTTGCAGGGATTTTGGTCTGTCTCTTCCAATGTTGTTTGTACCGATGTGGACGACTACTACCGGGTCGTCTCCTGTTCGTTCTAGGAGCCTGTCCACGTTCTCAGTGATGTGCTTGACCGAGGCTCCCGGAAGGCAGCACACTGTTGTAGTAAGGGGGTCCAAACTGCGAACTGAACTTGCTGTGTTTCTCAATATGGAGTCCCCAACAATCATGACCTCCCTTCTTTTTACTGTCTTGTCACCACTGTCAATAGGGTCCTGGATGTTGTTCCTTTCATTCTCTTGTTGTTGGTTCTGCTCATCAAAATTCTGAAGTGACTCAAATCTGTTGGTTGTTTTGATTTCTGGTGGTTGTGTTTGACGAAGTTTCTTTTTTTCCCTGCTTCTGCCTACCTGAACCCAGCTGTTCTGACCTTCTATCTCCCTGGTGGCTTTCAGTCTGTTAGGGGTGATGCAGACTTCCATGAATTGTGGGTGTGCCAGTTCCTCAAGATCCTGTTGCTGTCTCACTTCTTCCAGCTCCATTTCTAGCATGCTTACTAGTTTATGCAAGTCCTGGATCGCGCGGCACTTTACGCACACTTGGTTTAGCTCCGCTGGGTTTTCTCGGATTTCCCACATCAAGCAGGTGTCACAGATTACAGGCTTGAAGACCATGTTGAGGGTTTTTTTTTTTTTTGAAGTTTAGTTTCTTCTGCAGCCGTCAACCTGCTTTCAAACTGCTTCGAAACTGCTCTGTACTTTTCCACGCTGTACTTCTCCCACTCGCTGTCGCTTCCACTCGCTGTCGCTGGGAAGACTGCCTCGTTTAACTGCGTTGTTCTGCTGTGCTGTCGGCTCCTCCCCTCGCCCGTGTCTCAAAACGGCGCTGAATTTGAATCAGCTGCTCCGAGTTTCAGCTTGTTTGTTATCAGAAAAACACACGCGGCTGTGTTTCCCCAATGTCCTCTGTTTTCTGATTAAAGCAATTCAAGATGCAATTTCTCCTTTCTGCTTCGAAACTGCTCTGTACTTTTCCACGCCTGTACTTCTCCCACTCGCTGTCGCTTCCACTCGCTGTCGCTGGGAAGACTGCCTCGTTTAACTGCGTTGTTCTGCTGTGCTGTCGGCTCCTCCCCTCGCCCGTGTCTCAAAACGGCGCTGAATTTGAATCAGCTGCTCCGAGTTTCAGCTTGTTTGTTATCAGAAAAACACACGCGGCTGTGTGCTGTGTTTCCCCAATGTCCTCTGTTTTCTGATTAAAGCAATTCAAGATGCAATTTCTCCTTTCTGCTTCGAAACTGCTCTGTACTTTTCCACGCTGTACTTCTCCCACTCGCTGTCGCTTCCACTCGCTGTCGCTGGGAAGACTGCCTCGTTTAACTGCGTTGTTCTGCTGTGCTGTTGGCTCCTCCCCTCGCCCGTGTCTCAAAACGGCGCTGAATTTGAATCAGCTGCTCCGAGTTTCAGCTTGTTTGTTATCAGAAAAACACACGCGGCTGTGTTTCCCCAATGTCCTCTGTTTTCTGATTAAAGCAATTCAAGATGCAATTTCTCCTTTCTGCTTCGAAACTGCTCTGTACTTTTCCACGCCTGTACTTCTCCCACTCGCTGTCGCTTCCACTCGCTGTCGCTGGGAAGACTGCCTCGTTTAACTGCGCTGAAAGTGACCCCTCGATTGAGTAAAATTGCGCAACCTTGAAGTTTACTTCCTGTGTTTATCTTCAAAACCCAAGTGGAGGTTTCACACACTGCCTGTGTGTTTTCTTCCTTTGCATGCTTCACCACCAAGGCAGACACAGTCTCTCAATCTTCTGTGTTTTTATGGCTAAAGCAGAAGCTTGTCAAAGGTTGGAATGATTCTTATTGACGCGTAGATAGCTGACTCGCAGATGTCTCTCTTTCCTCCCAGCCGGAGTCCAACATTGAACTTCCTTGGACGTTCGTTTATTGCAGGGTACAGAATCTTCTTCCAGTCAAGAGGCATAGAGTGTCACACTAACTTATTTTATGGAGCCATGTAAGACTTGGAAACCAATTCAAAGTCCTGGTTGGAAGTTACCAGTCTTTATAGGACTTTCGAATAAAATACCTTCACATTCTCCTTCCCCTTCCTTCCATTGTGTCGGACAATGGGTTGACTTATTCTGCTTTGGGAAGATTAAATTTCCTAATTATGACGTCCTTCTTTTTGCTGTTTTCAGCTTTAATTATTAAATGTGGTCACACAATTATTGTTTTGAGATTCAGCTTTTATTAATTCCCCCTAAATCCCGTGTTTAGAAAGATACAGGGTATTAATGCTTGTGACAGTATCCTTAAAACAGTTCAAGTTTTGTGAATTTTGTCTGGTGATCTGGAAGCCTGTTTGACAAAAGATGGTTTTGTTCCTGTGATCGCCCTTTGAAAGAATTTTAATAAGATTCAAATAAAAGCCTCTTGGGCACATTAGGGTTGTTGTTAAACATTTGTTTACTGGACTTGTTTGAGTTGTACTCGATTCACAAAGCTTTAGCGCATTATTAATTCGTCTATATATATATATATATATATATATATATATATATATATATATATATATATATATATATATATATATGATTAGCTACAGTTACTAAAAACAGACTTTGAAAAACATTTTAAATGGTTCTGATTAAATCACTGTGAATAGGGCTAATTAAGTTGAAAACAGCTGATGCAGTTTCTATTATGTACCTTATTACTGATGCTATTATTAATATTACTTTTAACAACAGCATTAGAGATCACAGTAGTCTACCTTCCACTTCCACTGTTCATCATGGGAGTATTGTTCTGTGAGATAATGCTCATTAGATAGACCACTGAAATGCATGTTCATTTTATTCTCCTGCATCTAACAATCACAACTGAGATAATTTTGTATTACATTAATCATAATTTCCTTTGGCATTCAATAATGGACTACTTTTCTGGTTGTTCATCTCTAGAGTCCTGTTCAGATCGTAAGTAAAATTAGTTAATGCCAGCTTTTTCCCTTTTGGATAACATTTTAACAACACATGAGCTCAATGGGATTTCCACTATTCCATGAAAAATATACATCTGCGTAGATATTACACTTACAGACATTCAAGGATGGATGAGCCAAAGTAGAAAGAAAGAAAGAGAACTAGTCCTCAAATAATTAGTTAATATTAGTCTTATTGTTTTTGTTGTGGCTTATTTCTTCACCTAACTGTGTTTGATCCAGAGTATTTAGAATAGAAAGGGTGTACACGTGTTACAAGGCATAAATCATTTCGCGCCAGAGCTTTTAACAGCTCAGTAAAACCAGCTTCCTATGTGAAAGCATATGCCACCAGGGTCTTTTATCTATGAGCTTCAAAGTAAATCAAAAGGCATAGATTGAGCAGCCATGGGGCAATGGGAGACTCAGCTCTTTAAAACTGTGACCCCAACGATACCTTGCTTCAGCACCTACAACAGTTAAGCTGTGTCCTATATGACTGAGTCAGAATTACATTTGTGCATGTGCTTGTTGAACTGTATCAGCCATTTTAACCAATTCCCTTTCCCCCTGAAATGGATGACAATGTGTCAGCTGGCAAAAATGGAAAAAACTTCCATGAAAAATGGTGCAAGTCTGCAGCGTCACTCAACACTGTCACTCCTTCTAATAATTTATCACTGGGAATGGCATTTCCCTCTTCTCAACTGACTGATTCCTTACCACTGCATTACTCATGATACCTTGAAAGAGTTTTGAGCAAAAATTGGTGACATACAACAAGGCCTCTCACAACTGAAAATTTTAATAATGTCTTGTTTCAATCAGGTCTTAAAAGAAATAGATCATTTAAGGTTTTTTTTTTTTTTCCAGCTTTAAAGGGAAAATATTTCTGAAGAAGCTCTGAAAGTTAAATGACCTTGATTTTATGAGTTGCCGTGGCTTAGGAAAGGTTATTTTTGACAGAGGACCATTAACAAGATGCATGCCAGCAGTGCAGAATAATTATGTTGCTGCTTTTAGTTGTATCAAGTTCATAATTGCATAATTTGATTAGTAAAACCACGTGGCGCAACTTGTCATGCTGAGGCAATGTCTTCCACAGCTAATTCCTAATGCAGAAAAATATTTTTGAAGTCAGTCTCTTCATGCCAATCCTTTCCCCTCTTACCCTCAGGAACTGGAACTATTATTTAAGATTTTTGAAATATATACATGAAGGCCTTAAAAGAAAACAGTGAAACATTTCTGGTCAGGGTTTAATCATTAGTGATTTTGTGCAAAGTTTCCTAGTGTAGTTGTTTTTTCTTTGTTGGATGTGGTGTATTTAGTTATTTTATTGCGTGTTGTTGCTGATTAGAACCGACTGACTCAGGACCCTCCGTCGTTCTGTCTGTGGAATTACTCCCTCACCGCACACATGCTGGATCTGCTGATTATTGTGTTGCTTGTTGTAATGCTAATGAGAAACACCTCAGCGTCGCTCAGGATCCGCCACCGTCCTTCTCCAACTCAGGAATTGCTGTCTCAATGCTCACACAACAAATCTGCTGCCGATGAGTTGCGTCGCCACCCGTTCTATCTCTGACTCAAGAATCTCTGGTTGCTCACTCTGCTTCCACGCTGGATCCGCTGTTGCAGCTCCTTACCGCACCACTCTGTCTCTGTCTCAGGAAACTCCGGATTCTGGAACTCTGCTTTGCACGCTTGCATTTAATGGAAAGCTCTTTGACTTGTTTTGTTTTTAAAATGCTTTATTCAAATAGTAAAAGGTACACAAAATAATAATCTTCAATACAGAAATCCAAAGGATCCCTGGGTCTGACTCCAGGCATCGAGCTCAGTACAACTTTTCATTCTCATTTCCTGGGGTTAAGTAGCCCTTGTTTCGCCTCTAGTCCCTGTCGCAGGCAACCTGTAGAAGGTAAGGCATCCTTATCAAACTGCTGATTGGTCAAAATCCTACAGAGCTTGGCTCCATTCAGTCTGTGCTAACGGTGAGACTAGATAGTTGTCAAGTGTACCGCAGAGTGTGACTAATGCTTTTCCGTTCTTACTTTCAATCTTATTGTACATGATTATAACAAACTAATATTCAATAGTATCTGAAGACAACATCATACAGTGCATAAAAACTAGCATTCAATAGTGTTCAAGGATTACGATAATACTGCATATATTTGCCTTTTAATACAATGTTTTACAAGTGTGTAATTCCTGCAATATAGTAGTAATAAAACATATAATAGCTAATTTACTTACAGCTAGAATATCTTTTTTTTTTTTGTATAGCCTCATATTGTACTATTGAAAGATCCATCCATATACTAGGCAGTGTGTGAACAAGAAAACAGTATGTAAAAAAAAAAAAAAAAAACAGACGTAAGCATTAATGTCATTTAATACTAGAAGCCCCGTTGCGGTTTTTGGTTATAAAATGTAATTTTCTCCAGTTGTGTAACACATATGGGGCTGCCTGTTCATGTACCTTTCTGTCCATATGTATTAAATATTCTCACAAAGCATGAAATGCTAGTGCAGAAATAAAGGAGATACATTACATTATACCTAAAAGCCCCGTGAGCAGTCACATTGACAGCCACGCAGAAAACAATTGTATTTTGATTATACAGAACGGTATTCTATTTTATTATTTTTATTTACCAGCCCGCAATGTATTTTAGCTGTAATCAGATTAGTCTCTACTCTCTGCCTGAGTGAATGACTGACAATCTATTGTTTTCAATCAGCCTTTTGAAGGCTGGGGCCTGCTTGCTAGCTACGCTGCTTTGGTCAGTCAATTAGCATCGGGACTAGTGAAAATAAATACCAGAGATCGTGGAGTTTTACTACGCAACACAATATGGATCAGATGGCATGGAAGTATTCCATGAAAGCTGGCTCCCAACGATGGTCTGTTCAGGTGTTTTACAATGTTTGGACCTAGCAGCCATCAACTCCTGGGTACTTTACAAAGAATGCACAGAGAATAATTTACCAAGGAGAGAATATATTTTACAATTGGCACAACTTCGCAAGAAGCATTTTGAACAGAGGGAGACTGCCAAGCGTGTACCCGCTGCTGAAGCTGGCAACCCCGTTGAGAGCTGCAAGAGACGGCAATGCCAGGTTGGCAAATGCAATAAAAATAAAACTTTGATCAGCTGTGCCCTGTGCAGAAAGGAGGATGTGGAGAAGTGCATTATCTGTATTGATTGTGAACAGCCTTAGACTCAAGAAAAAGGAATACCCTTTTGTCAAAAAAAAGAAAAATAAATTAAAGTTTTTTTTATAACTTTTTGTGCGGTGCGTTTTTGTAAAATGTTTTTTTCTTCTAAGTTTAATTATCTACGCTGGTCAGTTGCTTTTGCTCATCTGATAATAAATCGATTGCTGTTGAAAAGTAAAAAAAATGTTTTGCTATCGTTTCAGTTTTATAAATATGCACCGTATGTTGTAAACCAATGTCTGTTCAGATGTTTATTTATTTACATGTTCTTGTTTTGATTTGTAAAATAAATGTATATCTCAGTCCTTCTAGTGTTAATCCTATCTTGTTCTGTATTCAGGGGTTCCCAAACTGTGGACCAACAACAGTCTTTGTATTTATACATACTGAGCATCAGATGAAACCTATCACTTACATTTGAGCATAAAAAGAAACTTATCACTTATATTTGGATAAAATTCACTAGATGTGATCAAAAAATGACAAACTGTGTTTTATAGCAGGTGCAGATACTTTTTATTGTGCTGATTAACAATTGACATCACGAAGATGCTGCAAAATGATCTGTCGATCTTGGGCAGGTGTTGTGACTCTTGCTCTCCCAGTTTATGGCCTGTCATTGAAATTGCTGACTGTGAGCATCCAAGACGACGAGCCACAGTACGCTGCCCTAGTCCACCCTCCAACATGCCGACTGCACGAAAGCGCTGGTCTCTTGACAGACGTGGCATATTGGTTTTTGTCTGTGATTTTCTTTATTGCTTTTATTCAAGCCTGCAGTTCAACAGCTGAAATGACTCCATATCCAAGACCAAGGATGAATGATCGAGTAATTAAAAAGAAACCAAAAACATTTTATCAATGTCCATCATTTATATACCTTTTTTTTTGTTGTTTAAAAAATGTGTTATAATAGTGATATGTTTCTTTTGATGCTCGGTATATATATATATATATATATATATATATATATATATATAAAATCATTGGAGGTAACAGTTAAACATACACACCAAGACAGTAAGAGTCATAATTCATGTGTGATTAAGTAACACATATATATATATATATATATATATTATATATATATATATATATATATATATATATTAAGTGGTACAGCGTCCCAGCCAAGGGTGGTTTGCACCCTTTAAATATGACCTATTTAAAAGAACTTTCAGTTTAAGCACTTTCGCACACTTAGTATTATTTACAATAACAAAAAGCAAAATAAAAATAAGGAGTTCTGAATGTTAGATTTGAAGACCAAGTGGCCCACCAATCTTTCCTACCTAATAAGGGACATGCTAAGCTAATCTACCCAACCAAAACCACTATTCTTTTAGTTTACCGCTTGACCACTCTTACTTTCCTTTAACCCTTACTTCACTTTACAACCCAATTGCTTCCAACCCCCATCAAAGAACAAACTAACTGTGGCTTTTTAATAATCAACCGTCTGGCTTCACTTTGCCCTCCCAAAAGATGGAGTGCATCAACTCTTATTCCACAAGGTTTTAAAGCCCCTACAATCTGAAACATACACCATGACATATCTTTCCCCTCTGCACGACCTTGTGGGTAAGGCCATACTAGATATGTTCTGCAAACCATACCGGCCATCCCATGGCCATCTCCTTCCCCCCTTTAAAACATAGCCACTCCAACTTTTTTTTTTTTTTTTTTTATTTAGTAAATCGCCAATTAGTTTTTTTTGTTATTTTCTCCCCAATTTAGTAGTATCCAATTATTTTTAGGCTCACGTCACCGCTTCCACCCCTGCGCTGACTCGGGAGGGTCGAAGACGAATACACGCTGTCAGCCCACTTTTTTTACACACTGCAGACTCACCATGCAGCCACCCAGAGCTACAGCGTCAGAGGACAACACAGCCCTGGTCAGCTTACAGGCAAGCCCGCAGGCCCTCGGCCAGACCATGGGTTGCTGGTGCGCAGTGAGCTGAGGACACCCTAGCCGACCTACCCCCCCCCCCCCCCCCCCCGGGCGGCGCTTGGCCAATTGTGTGCCGCCCCCTGGGATCTTCCTTCTTCTGTTGGCAAAGGAATAACCTGGACTCGGAACAGCGACATCCAGACTATAGGGTGCATCCTGCACTCTACGCAAGTGTCTCTACGGACGTGCCACACAGGAACCCACCACTCCCACCCCTGCCCCTTTTAAAACCTAACCATATTCACACAAGTCTCATATTGAATTAAATAGCTTTTGAAATCTTGCCCTCTTTTCCAAACTGCACTTAAAAAAAAAAAAACCTTTAAAATGAAAAATTTACTAAGCAGTAATACATTTTTCCGGAAAATTTGTAGCTTCTAAACAAAAAATGTATAGGAGCTATTTGCACTGGCTGGCAGAAGGCTACATTACATACAACTTAAAGTTTAAAATGTTATTGTTTTTTTTTTTTCATCAGATAAACATAGAGCATTTTGTAAGCGTAATACCAGTGCTGGTCACTGCAACCATTACCTAGCGTAGCAAATGATTCTATCCATTTCTAACACAACTTATTGCACTGACCGAGTCACCAACGTCGCTTGATGTACATATAAAAAAACACACCGGAATCCGAAGAAAAGGTGGGTGGGAAACAACCTGAAAAATTAAAAAATTATTGGAGAGGGAGTAAAGCATTTCTGACAAGGGGCAGCCCTGCCTGAAACCTCTGCACATCAGGAAAGGTTGGCTCAGTCTATGATTTATTTAAAAGTTTGATAAAATTAATAAACTGAGGACCAAAATCAAAGGCTTTGAGGGTTTTAAACAGATAAAAATGGTCGGACCTGATCAAAAGCTTTTTCTTAATCTAATGAGACAATTCCCACATTAAAATCATCCATTCCTGTTACTGATAAAAAAATAAGACTCTTATTTAAAAACATTATCAAAAATTGACCTCCCCAGCACACAGTAAGTCTGATCTGGGTGAATTACGTTGACCATGTTTTCTCTTGGTTGTGTTTGCCAAACAGTTGGCGATAATTTTAAAATCTGCACATAAAAGTGAGACTGGTCTCCAGTTCTTCAGCCTGCACAAGTCCCCTTTCTTGGGCAGAAGCGTGACACCTGCACTGAATTTCCTTCTATAACAAAGCCACGTTCAACTATTTTATCTATTAGCTGCCTTCCGCTAAAAAACATCACTGCAGCTTTATTCATTCTTGATGCAGAGATGATGTTATTACTCCTCATGACCAAGCTGGCTGCCAGCGGGCACTCCTCCACTGACACACCGCTGTCTGGCAAGCAGTGGACCCTTTGCCTGTGGGTGTGAGCCCCCACACCTCCAGAATGAGACCCCAGACTGGGGTCTACAAACACACAACACAAAATAGAAAAAAATCGAACTCAACAATCAAATAAATAACTATACATAGAAAAGTGTTTTTCAAGTTGCCTGCTCCTATTGGCGTTCAGCCTGCCTCCCTGTATGCTCCTCCCAGCAATCGCACAATCAGCCTAAGACAAATACATACTGTCATTTTTTATTGAAGTTACAGTAACACTGAATTCAATTTTCAATTACAGAACAGTGCAAAATATAATACTTTTTTTTTTTTAATTGCACTAACAGGAAATTCTGAGTGAATTTGTATTATAAGAAGTAATTTTCATTAAGCAACTGCTAAATTTGTCCGGGAACATGTAGAAAATTTGTAGTATCAGGAAATGAGTCTGTAATTGCAATCAGAAGACCATGCTAACACAGATGATAACCTTATTTTACAAATTGGATTGTATTTTGGCTTGCCTGTCTTATGCCAGCTGCTCAAGCTTTGACACAGTAAAGTGTTCCTTTGGAAGTGAAGTCAAGCCTGCAGTGGGCTATTCAACAAACCAAAATTGTATGGTAGTGGTTTAAGGAACGTGAATCAGAACTCACAGACCTGAAATGACCCACACAATTGTAGCCTCAAATTAGTTTTGCAGTGTTGCATCAGTAATTGTTTTTAAAGGGGAACTCACCTACTGAGAGTGGTTTATAAATGTTAACATGAACCAGGCACCAAGGGCCATATTTTCAGAGTTTACTTTAGTTTTTTAACTAACTGTTTTTTGAAAGGTGAAAAACACCTACTGACTTTACAAAACTAGTATCAAACATCTAAGGCTACGTAGACATACACACACTGTAGTTGGCTCGAAACCGTATTTACAGATGGTACTCTCTGCGGTTGTTTGTTATACACACACACCTTTCATTACTGAAATGATTGCACTCCCTGTTTAAACAAACCACTGAACTCGGGTCATCATTACATGTTGATTGTGAGTTTTTGCGTGAGAACATGGAGGCTGTGTTTTTTTTAATGCTTTTAGAAGAAAAAACTGTACGTAATCGATCGAGAGCTCGTCAAGCACAGCTATGCTCTTTTCTGCAAAACCTGCGGAGACGCTGTTTTGCTTTTTCTGCGTTGCTAGAATCTGCAGTACGATGATGGTAGATCAAAACATCTAGGTGATCTTCCGACCAGAAGGCTGGTGGAAACAACTTGAGTGGTTTCCAAATGATTGGATTAAACTAAGGAGTTGCATGTCTAATGCGTCTTTGTCATTTACTAAGACATTTCCAGGAGTGCCAAAACACACAGATGAGACGTTCTGTATTGGTGGGAAAACAAGCTGCGGTCACACTGTGGCATTTGGGGATATGAATTGTCCCATAGTGTTTTTTTTTAAAGTTATATCCACAAAATATTATACAACTGTACTTTGATTAAATAAAAAAAAAAAAAAAGTGTATTATATATATGCAGTATTTACCATTGTTATGAATTTACTATTCATCAATATTACAAAATCAACTTGGCTCATCAGGCACCTATATATATATATATTTTTAGCTGATAAACAGTGACATCATTAGTTGCGCAGAAATCCACTGAGCACCAACTGCAGTTGTGTTAGTGCGGTTGTAATACACACATACATTGTTAGTGCACATTAACTGACTGAACTGAATTAATAACCACAATTGGTACTTGTTCCGAACAGGATTAACTAGTCCGGTTGTCGCTGCCCTTTGTAATCGAACTGTGTGTGTATAAAACCATGTTAACAGCAAATGGTGAACTCACAACCGCAAAATGAGTCAAGTCTTTGAATCAATTAAATAAGCTTTATTATTATTCCCTCACATGGAGTTTTAAAAGCAGTGTGTGGCAAACAGCACTACACATTTAAGCAAAAGAACAATCTTTCAGCAAAGAGAGTAAGTTCAACTGTTAAAGTTCTTCAGAAGAATAGAAGTGAGTTCAACACTTACAGATATCAAAAAGTCAGTACCACTTGCAGTTCAAAGATTGGAATCTATACCCTCTCGTGGAGGTTTTCATTTATTCTCATATTTGCTTATTTAAAGAAAAACAACTACCAATTCTCATGTATTAACACATTCTCCATTCACAGATAGTAAACAGCTTTAGCTTGTAATTCCAGATATCCAAAAACATAGGAAAATCAACTTTAAGCACAATGCTGTTGCTTTCACAAAGCAGATAAATCAGACACAGGTTTTTGTTTTCGTTTTATAGTTTGTTTTTACTGAGGTTTATACAAAAATAAAAAAAATGTTTTTTATTTTGTCTAAAACACTTGTTCTCCTGCTATATATATATGATATATATATATATATATATATATATATATATATATATCTATATATAGATATATTATGTATAATATTTACTTGAAGAAAAGGAGTACACTCATGTTGCATCAGAAAGCATGCAGAGGCCTATATCTAGAAATGCTGTATAATTCTAGACTTATTTAATCTTTTTGACACTGTCTTTTTTTTCCCTGATATGCCAAACAGATAACAATACAAGATATTGACATTTACTTGCTTGTAAATATATATTTAACAAGGAACAGTACATCCAGACACACCATTGTCAGTAATAACAAAATACCAATAAAAAAATAAAAAATAACAGTAACAGTACACATAAACAAAACTTGTTACTGCAGAGTAATGTTTTTCTGCCCCACTAACCAAAATAATAAATGACAACACAAATGGTAGAAACAGGTACATATCTTTTCTGGCCTGTAACCATGACATATAAACAAATTCTGGCCATTAGTTAACACTGAGATAATGAAATGTTTCGGTTGAACTATTTCAGGTGAAGTATTTTAGTGCTGGGTTTTTTGATAGATATTATTAAATGGATATTTTCACAATTCCACAACAGCTATTATGGCTTGAACTTACAGGGTAAATCGAATTGGTCATTGCTGCAATAAAAAGTACATAGGATTTACTCTGAGATATAATACTGTATACATCTGTCGAAAAAATGAAATGCACGATTTCCCTTTAAAGCTTTTTTGTACTTTCATTTTGGGTAATAATATACAGTTATGAAACGTGGATTCATTATAAACATCAAATCTAGTGAGACTGTAAGCAGTAAAATAAGTGAAAGGAAGTCTAACAAATTTTCTTAGTTAAAAATTTTGTAAAAGAAAAAGAAACATGTAGAAATCTGGAAGAATATGCAGAGAGAGCAAGGAAAGCGAGGGGACAATTAAAATCACCTTACCAGCATCTTGAACCTTTTTACATGTAAACTCCTACATTCTTTGACTAAAAATGAATTAAAAAAGAAAAACTAATACCTAGCAGCTGACTTTCTGTAGTATTTATCTTCATTGTGTTGTTCTCACATACCGATTCAATAACATTAGTCTATAATTAAACAACCTAGCCTCAAGATGTACATGATTTCTTTCTTTACAAATGTGTTGTTTTTTGTTTTTTTATAGTGCAGGTATCAGCATTTTAAAGGAGTACTCTATACTTGGAACAGCAGATGCTATTGGAAAAAGGTAGGCAAAGTTCAATTGTTTTATTTCAAATTACAGTTTTTCAGGACTTTTTTAACCAATAGGATTCGGATTTAAAGGTGCAAAGTAGGTTGATTATGTGATAGGACATGTAATCCCTGCATCACTATAAATATGTGGGAGCAGCACAATTGCAATCAGTCTATCAGAAATTGTGAAAAGCAAATATCTAACAGCACTAAAAAAAAAAAGGCATGATAGTGGGGGCAGGTACCACAGTAACAAGAATAATCATGTTGGTAGGCTCCTGCCAGGAGATTGGTAATCAATGGCAAATAAAAGGAAATGTGGTCGCCAGAGACACCAGCACATTTGAATCTATGTCACGTTGTGTCAAGGCTGTAATGCAGGCAAAAAATCACAGCATTCAGTGTTCACTCTGACTCCATAACGATATTGAACTGTGCGGCAGTGCGGAAATGTCTGCATGACCATGTGAAACTATTCAGAGTGTTTGGCTTGTTTGCTTATTTTATAAATTGTGCTAATGAATCAAATCACATCACAATTAGATGATTAATTTTCCAGATATATATAAAAAAAATGTTAGTGTGAAGGTCCACACGTTAGCAAGGGCACCTCTCATATGTTTCTGTTGCCGGGGACATGCATAGCCCACAGGGCATGTTTAAGACATGACATGCCATCTCAGATTTTAAGCTAAATTGATTCTGGTCACAAATATATTTTTACAAGTATACATGAACTGTATTTATGAAGGTTGAAGTAGCTCAGAGAGAAACTACATGGTAGATTTGTTGCTTTTCAACTGTTCTGATTCTGCACTGTAAGTAGGCTAAGAAACCAGAGGAAGACACTTGGTCAATATCCTAACTAATTGCTTTTTTTTTTTTTAAAACCTCAAAATCATAAATGCCAGGAAGGTAAGGAATCTAGGAAAGGGTCAACCACATATTGATGTTGTTTTATTGATTTAATAAATATATGAAGCAATTAATGTATAATTGTACGGTCAGAGTATGGCAAAGATGGAATGCTTAAATTCAAGATAATCTATAGTAACATAATAACTCAGTCATCCTATGAAGAATAGTTTGCGTCAATATACACACTTATTTTAAGAATGCTGTGCTGAGAAAAGTGCAAACCAGTGCTATTCCAGGTGACCCAAAGGTCAAAGAAATGGCTAGTGTTGATTGCATCTATGTACTGATCATAGAACCTGATGAATGTTTCACTCTTTCATTTTGTGAGTGCTTAGTGCTTTTGTTTGTGGCGAGTAATATGAGACTTTAACCTAAAGGGTATTTTTTTTAGTCAGTATTATGTACAATATTCATCTCAAATTTTAATTGCAAAAAATTCTAGCAAGTGGCAATATCATTAATCTCTTTACCTTTATGTTAGAGGGCTTGAATAAAACACATTTATGCTACTGATTGAAGATGCAGGCTTTAAGCGTTTCAAACAGACACAATTTATAGTGTAACATTTAACAGCATGTTAGACTATATGTTGGTATCAAGTAAGAAATCCCCAAAATATTATATATTGTCTTCAATATATGTATTTGTATGTTACGGGCAAAGCCCGAAATGTGGGCAATTTGCAAATTGCCCGCTGACTTTGGGCAAAGCCCAAAATAAAAATTAAAATAACTTATTTCGGGCTTTGCCCACCGTCGTCTGCCCACTGCTTCTCGGGCAGAGTCAGTATCAGTCCCTCTGTGCTTTCCTTCCTGGTCTGAGTGACAGGCAGACCTTTGGAACAAGGAGGAACAACAGCCGGATTGGAATCGAGATATATATAAAACCAACGTCGCACTTCGAAACAGTATTACCCACAACATCGGAACAAAAATCAACATCAGAAACCCCACTGATACTTGTGGATAAAAAGGACAGTATTATTACTAACAGAATAATAATAATGAGTTGTATTAAATTGTCCAATCATATAAAATCATTCAATACAAGCATTTAGTGGATGGAAAAAAAAAAAAAATAATTCACAAGGACAATTGTTTTTGTGTGCTCAAACATCTAGCCTGAAGAGCTGTACTGAGCATGCTTGGAACCAAAAATTTTAAATCCTTATAACTCAGGAATTGATACATAATTTTTTCACCAAATCAGCAAAAGGCTATTCTGTAACCCTGAAAATTTCAGACCAAACTTTCAAGGCGTTTGGGCACATATTTCAATATCCAGATCTCAGTTATTATTAGTTAAATCAATGTATGTAACCACTGTCCGATATGCCTCTTATGGTATTTTATTCAGCAAAATAACGAATATCATTAATATGGACCAAACTATTTCCATCTTTTTTATCAAATGTTTGGCATAAATGGTACATTAACATAGTTATCCTTACATTGCACCAATGACCCAAATAAAACAGATGATAACATTTGCCAGTATTGTTTTTTTTTATTTAGTTATGTTGAGAACAGAGTAGCCTCAAAAAATGCTTACATATTTGCCCTAATAAATATGTCTATGTGTGTGCATTATTTATATATTTACAACAACAACTAAGACTTAATATGAACAGAAACATTTAAAAAAAAAAAAAAAAAACAATACAGTCTAACGTGTACATTACTGACCTGCTGTCTTCAAAAAATCATAACAGTAGCATACTGTATTTATAAAGGCAGTGTTAACAGAACTGTTATTACCTGTATGACACTGATCTTTGGAGCGAGTCAGTGCCAGATAATGAAAGGATCAATGATTTGATGTTACTTACAGACAGTAGGCTTGAGATTGATTGGTCCCCTAAGGTCTGACCTGAGATAATGTTATGTGGACCACACAACATTAATATGGAACATTACTGTTTAAAATAACACAATCCTGCAATTTAAAATAATGTAAATAACAAAAAGTTGTACCAAACATACATTTTACTGGAAATAGTATAACTGAAATGGCCATTTAAGCAACACAAATGTTAGAACTCTTTTTATAAACCACATGGAGTTGAGAACTAGAGATTAAATATATTTGATTGTGTATGGCTTGCATGAATACACACAATTTAACCTGTTGAACCAGCCATATTGATATAAATTTTTCTTTTTTTTTTTTTTTTGGAGTAACGAGTAGTATGAAACTTGACCAAAACAACTGCATCTATTGATTTGAATAATTGTAAGAATTACATAAAGTACAGTACAATTTAGGGTTGTTATCATGTTGTACCACATATGATGTACATTGTTTGTTATATATATATATATATATATATATATATATATATATATATATATATAGTAATAGATCCACACCACTCACACGGTTCGTTGCCCCTTTAAATTCAGACCCAAGACACAAGAAATGGATTTTTGCAGCGCTTGCGTGCAATTTTTAATAAACAGAAATAAACAAAACAGAAAATAAACACCTAGCTCTCATTCAGAGCACTAAGTATAACACAATTTGGAACCTAACTGAAACAGGACAGCTAAGCTGTTTACCTGTAACACTCAAAACAAAAAGACATATACACAGTCGCGTACCCTTTCGGCACCACGATATTTTACGATTGCCTTGCCGCAACCGGGCTCTTCACTCACAGCAGTCCTGAACAAACTGGCTGCTCTCTATAAATACCCTGCATCTGGGTTTAATTTAACAATAGCTACCTGGTGCAGGTGATAATTAATAATAAAACAATTACCAAAATGTGCATACGCACATGTTTTCTGCAGGGAGGATATTAACCCCCTCCCTGCTGTATACAATATATATATACACACACACACACACAGTGGCTCTCAAAAGTATTCATCCCCACTTGGACTTTTCCACATTTTATTATGTTACAACATGGAATCAAAATGGATTTAATTAGTTTTTGCCACTGATCAACCCAAAAAAGTCCATAGTGTCAAAGTGAAAAATAAAATCTACAAATTGTTCTAAATTAATTACAAATACAAAACAGAAAATAATTGATTGCATAAGTATTCACTCCCTTGAGTCAATATTTGGTAGAGGCACCTTTGGGAGCAATTACAACCATGATTCTATTTGGATAAGTCTCTACCAGTTTGCACATCTGGACACTACAATTTTTGCCCATTCTTCTTTGCAAAATTGCTCAAGCTCCGTGAAGTTGTATGGGGACCTTTGGTGAACAGCAATTTTCAACTCTTTCCACATATTCTCAATTGGATTGAGGTCGGGGTCACTCCAGGACAGTGACCTTTTTGTTTTTAAGCCACTCCAGTGTGGCTTTGGCTGTGTGTTTGGGGTCATTGTCCTGCTGAAAGATGAATCTTCTCCCAAGTCCCAGGTCTCTTTCAGACTTCAGCAGGTTTTCCTCCAGGATTTCTCTGTACTTTGCTGCATCCATTTTGCCCTTTATCTTCACAAGCTTTCCAGGTCCTGACGCAGAGAATCATCCCCATAATATAATGCTGCCACCGCCATGCTTCACGGTAGGGATGGTGTTCTCAGGATGATGTGCGGTGTTAGGCTTGCACCAAACATAGCGCTTAGCGTTGAGGCCAAAAAGCTCAATTTTGGTCTCATCAGACCATAGAATCTTCTTCCACTTGGTCTCAGGGTCTCCCACAAGCCTTCTGGCAAACTGTAGCCGATATTTGATGTGAGTTTTTTTCAACAATGTCTTTCTTTTTGCCACTTTCCCATAAAAGCCAGTTTTGTGAAGCACCCGGGCTAAGAATGTATTTTATGAGCATTGACCGATTTAAAATGTGGGATGCATATTCATATTGAAAGTACTTGTTTTAATTTCATTAGACCAATAAAATTATTTTATTGTTTTTACATTTTTCTTGGTATTATAGTGTACTCAATCAGTGACTCAGAGGCTGAAACAGGTCTAAACACCATGTTTGTTTTCACGACAGATGCACGAATTGCAGCAAAACAACAAATAAACAACAATAATCCACAGTAATTGTGTCATTTGTGAATATAAAACACCATACATATAAAACTAGTAAATGTCCGGACAATAAAGCTTTGTAAATAAATGGTACCCACAGCGCATGACCGTGTTGCTTCTCACACTGCTGTTGCTCATGGTAATTGTGGCTAAGGGAAAACATCATGATCCAGCCATTCCATAGTGACAGAGGTGTCATTAGTCACCAGAATGTAATTTAGACATTTTATTTCCTGAGACAGTGCTGCTTGTTTTCCAGCTGGATATGTCCTACTTTTTAATTTCCTTTTCTCAAATTTTTTTTTTTTTTTTTTTTTCACTGAACTTTTCTGTTGGAATAGGTTTTACTGCTAACAATGAAATATATTAGTAACATATTTTTTTATTAATTTAGTTTAAAATACTATTTTATAACATGAAAGAGTCTTTTCATAATATGAAATTATATTATATTTTTTTTTTAACTGAGCAAAAACCAGAAAACAGCATTTTAACGAATGTAAATGTGCTATCTTTTTTACATTGTACATCAATATCCATTGTATTTAATTAGAACACATGTTTAATGAGAAAGCTATAGCTTGCAGGAGAAATGCTAAAGGAAATGTCCTCCACCATTTTCATTGCTAGATTATGTGAAGAGATCTCTTCAATATTAGAGGGACGCATTCCCATAATGTTAAAATATGCCTTTAATAACTTGTTTTTTGTTAACATTTTAACAGAGGCCTGAAAGCTTAGGTGTTGAACTGTTTTATTAGCTCAACACCAGTGCTCTGTTCTAAAGTAAAGAGAACTCAGGAGTCTAATCAAATAAACCCGTTCTACAGAACTAATAGTCATGAAACCATGACCTTTCTGTTTTCATTTAAATGTTCATTGCACATTGTTATTACTTTTTTTTTATCACAAGTTTAATACATAAATATTGAATAATATCTTAAGATAAATTATGTTAGGGGCAGATTAATCATGTTTTCATGTTGCAATTACTTGTTTTATTACTCTCATGTATTGCATTTACGCTGATCGGTGATTTCCCTCCTGACTAGCTTGATTCAATTTGAACATCTCCCTCTATAACATAGCTTGAAATATAATTTTCATATATTTTTACACTACTTTTTATGATGTTTTCAATTGTTCTGGCTGTTGGTTCTGAGTTCTGCTGCTTCTATCTGTCTTCATCTGGCTTGCTTTGGATCTTAACTGCCAGAATGTCTGCCAGACATTCCATTCCACCTAGATAAAAATTAATTAGGTACATTTTTTTTTTAAAGTACCCAAATTTATTTAAGTTATTATTATTATTATTATTATTATTATTATTATTATTATTATTATTATTATTATTATTAATATTGTGTCCACTTTCATTTTTAGTTGCATATTCAACATTTTTTTATATCATTATTATTTTTATTTTTTATTTGCCATTTCTTTGTAACATTACTGAGATTTCAGGCTGTTGACAACCAGGGTATTGAAACGTAGAGCCACACAAGTGTTTGCTTCTCATTGGTCACTTTCCCTAGTTACACCACGGGATCAAGATTACGGATCAGTGGATCAGCGGCGCCTGATCCAGATCTGCTTAGTACAACTCCTTCTATGATCTGACTCCAGTGAATTCGGATCCAGTCCAATTTATTATTTAGTGGACAGTTAGGCACTGTCAATGAAACCAATCTAAAACAAATTTCTTTCAGAAGAAGCCAACTCATGTTAAGGTTAGTGATTTTATTTCTTGTAATATTTAATATTATTTTTTCTGCTGAGAGTACTGCGTGATGTTTAGCTGTGATAGGTTTTGCCAAATCAATGATTTAAATTTTAACATCAAATATTAAATGCAACAGTCAAATGTTAAAAACTAAAATTAAAAATTAAATATGAGCTTTATCCATTCAGTGTGCCTTTTATCCATTTGGTGTGCACTTTGTCATTTGATCCATTCGATGCATGCACTTGCAAACTGTCAATCAATCCTCATTGTTACCTGTTAGCCTGTTCAGTCAATGAAAGGCTTCGATTTTCAAACTGAAATATGGTATCTGTCTTGTGCCGTCTGTAGAAATTAAAAAGGCTCTTGTTGTTTTACCTGCTTTGTATGTGAAAAGTTGCATATTAAATTATGTTATTAAGCCTTGTATCTTTTTTACGTAAGGTTTTTATTTTATTTTATTAGGTTCACGTGGCTGAAGCTGCTAGGCCCGACATGGTGACCCAGCTATAGAACTATGTTTGACAAGAAAATATACTGGCGAGAAATATGCTAGAAATGAATTACAGTGATGATACCATTTTGTACATTTTCGACTATTTATCTGAAGTCATTTCTGAGTTACGTCGTGAGTTTGCAGGTATTGCAAGCAATTCAGTATCCTCTCAGAAACCTGTATCCCCTGGCGCAATACGTGTGCGGAAAATGAGATCGTCCCACAGGCACGTCTAATTTTTCTTTTGCTCATGTCTGAGGTCAAATACGAGGTCAAATGAAACGTTTCTGCAGTTTCTCAGCCCAGCGAGTTTCTCGGAATTGGTTAAAATGATTTAAATGTTTCCTACCTTAGATGTCATGACTGACAGCAACAGGGTTAGAAAAAAATAATAATTTGCAACAAAATCCCATGCAGAGGAAGGAGCTGCAAGTTACTGGCCACTTCAACTCAAACAGACGTTCAAACATAATATATCATGTTCCACCTTGTTTGCACATCATGTATTACCTTTTCTGTGTTTAACAGGGTCAAGCTTTCTTTGCACTTTATTTTGTATTTATAATTTAAGATGTATCGTTTTTCTATTGCACTTTGATTATTTTACATTGATATGTTTTTAAAAGCATGTTTGAATGTGTGTAAGGCGCGTTGTAATTGATTAACTAGTCCAATTGTTTGTAGCTGGATACTTTATAAAGTCTCAATAAGAAGAAAGACCGTTCAGGATAACAAGCAGTTCATGTGAGCATGGATGTCGGGCTGGGAAGTAGGAGCGATGGAGGTTTTTTTTTTTTGAGAAACTGCTACTGTGTGTATGAAGTTTATGAACTGTAGCATATACTGGCGGTGATGTGTATCTTCATATAGCATTTGTAGCTCATGTGTTGCCGCTACTGCTACATTCTTAGCACGGACCTGACTCTGCCTGTAGTGAGAGGGGTAGGGGGAGATCTAGAATGGCTCCTATGTGATTATTTAGCCTGTAAAATGAAAATCCATTTATTTTCTTTGATAGCTGCGAGAATGCGATTATTTAGTCAATATAATACCTGCTAGATGTTTGGTATCTGAACTCCACTGGAGATGAGATTGAGGACTTGCTAGGTTTTGTTTTGTTTAATTGGAGCACTGAGTTATTTTGATTTGAATACACTTTGTTGACTGAGTCCTCAACCACATCTCCAATTCACCAATGTAATGGATTATTTTATTCTGTTTAGGCGCCTTTCAGTGCTTTACAAATTGTGATGCTGAATTGTGAACGATGGTGTCTAGTTTGTGTAGCTGGCAACTAATATGCTTCTGTTTTTATGACGCTCTGAAAAAAAGGGATCAATTTGATATATTCTATTTTTGTAAATCCGAAAAGCAGATTTTATTTTAAAAACATCGAACTCCATCTTTGCTTGCTCTCTGCTTGTGGTTCATGCATTGGTCTGTCCCAATAAAAGAACCTGTGTTTAACTTTTTTTGAAATGATTCCACACGTAGCTCCTTTTCGACCAATGCATGTTAGCTAGTAGCTGGATTCTCCTTTTCATCCACACTGATGCAATCAACCAGTTATTTTCCTTCTGTCACTAAGCAGAATGCAAAATAGTATTTACATCACATTTTATGGATGTATACAAGATGTATTTATCTAGTTGTTTTTTACTCTAGTTAAACTAATTAAATATATATTAAAAGTTTGAGAAAAAGTAAACTCTTACATCCCTAGTTGCCACCCGAATAGCTTTAAAATAAGAACATAATTTATCGTCTTGACAATGTGTAATTAAAAATCTCAACAGTACCTTGGCCAACAATTTATTAAAGTGCAGTACCTGATTGTGTGGGTAAAAATTAGACACTATAGTAAAAAATAATTTGGTTTTATTATAACTATACATTTTTATTTGTGAACTAGCATCACAGTTAATATCCAGTTTGCTACACCTTGTAAAACGCCACTGCAGCATAGGGCCCCCTTGATTATATTTTTTCTCTTTACACAAGCATCTCTTGTTGCAATTATGCCGATAATAATAATAATAATAATAATAATAATAATAATATGGTGCTTAATTCAATTTTAAAATAAAAATGAGTTTTCTGTAAACTATGCTTTTACTTAATCTAACATCCTGGAATTTAACAAAACAAAACTGTTTGACAAAAATATTTTCTCCAGTGCAGCATTTCAGCATTGCATCTGTATTTTTATATCTGTATATCTGTAAACTCACTGAAACATAATAACATGAACAAAATAAAATATCAGAATAATTGCTACTGTAAATTGCAATGCCCCATTGCCTCATTAAAGGATTACGCAAAAATAAAAAAATAAAATTATCATGACACAAATTGCCTATATCCCATATGGTTTTGCAGAGATGAGATACTTGTCACAGCACTGTCCACAAAACAAAAAAGGAATAGTGGAGAGGAATTTAAATATCACATACAAACAGAGCTCTCTATCAATAAATTGTAGGTTTGGCAAGTTCACGACTGATACAATGGAATAGCCTCAGTAGAAGGAAGGTCATGGAAAGGTTAATTCTGTCCGAGTTGTGCAGTGGTTTTCTGTTTATGAACTGGTTGTGTCTGCTGCATTGTTTAATAGTCCCTCCATACACCAGTATCACACCACACAAATGCCCAGCGGTGTCTCAGCGCGTATGTGTGTTAAGAAGGGCACATCTATATCAATTTTAGTGCATCCAACCTGCATAAGGTGGAAGATTATTTCATCTGTCAGTTGGTTATTTTCCTTTGACTTCAAATGATTCAATGCAGAGACGTTGCTTTCACAAATGTAAGTGCTCCCAAGCATAGAACACAATTTCAGTTCCCACTTTCTCAGATTTGTGAAACGGGACTCAGGAAGCAGTTTCCAAAACTGAGTGCCCCTTTCATTCATCTTTGCAACAAAGAAAGGATCAGCCTGCAGTTAGCACAGTCCTAATTGCAATTCAGTATCTGAACGTGCTTTGCTTTGTGATTGGTACTGTACTGACGGTTCAAGTTACTTTTTGTTGTCACTGCCACAGATAGCAAACATACAAGGCATGGGGGCTTACTTCCATGTTCACAAAAAATATATTCACATTCCCACCATGCATGGAAGACAGTTTTCTCTGTACACCTTCTTTTACTCACGATGAAACTAAGTGTAAAGGCAGAAGAATCTGCCACAAGTCTGTCAATGCGTCACTTCCCCCCTCACTTGCGCCACAGCGGATGTAGACCTAACGTTTCAGTGTAGTGAATTTCCTTGTTGTATTCAGCAGCCCCTTCCCCTATAGATTGGTCTTCCATATTGAAACAAGCACTTTATACTCGCATGTATGTTTATCATAATAAAATAAAAATCATCTGTTAACTGTTGGTGGGTCACATCAAATATATTGTCAGACCAGATGCCTATAAATGTGTAAATAAGCAGTTACATCTTTTTGTTTTTCAAACTGCACTAATAACCTTGACTATCTAAAAAAAAAGAAAAAAAAAAAGAAAAATAAATAAATAAATCATTAAATACTCAGCAGTAATACATTTTTACAGAAAATGTATAACTTCTAAAGATAAAGTATAGGAACTACTGTATTTTGCACTAGCAGACTGATACATTACATAAAACTTAATTTAAAGTTTAAAAAGTTATTATTTTGTTTTCTTTTTATAAACCAAACATTATAAGCAACAACTCAATCCATTTCTGTGTGGTTGAAGGCACAACGCAGCCAGATGTGCGTAAGATAGGCCTATGTCTTACTGCACTACCTGCTGTGGGTTATTGCTTACTTAACTAACTTACTTTTTCGTATTTATTAATACTCATTAACTATTTTTTATTTAAAAGTCATTGCCACAGAAAGTCATTTGTAGAAATGTTGTTCAAATCACTGTGAACCTTTTATTGTAATGGACAAAGTCCATGGGGAAACCAATTATAAATACACCCTGCTGATTATGCACTCTTTTATGGTCTGTCAACTGGACCTTTGAGACCGATCTATGGGTTTTTATATTAAATGTAAAAAAATATAATAAAAAATAATAGTTATTATCTCATTTCTAATTACATCTGCTGAATCCCCACCTGCATGTATGGTTGCACTAGGCTCTCTGAACCTTCATTTTGTGCTAACACTGTTTTTTCCCTGTGGTCATTTATATTAACCAAATTACTTTATAAATACTTTTCCTCTTGCTAACTGTTAGTAAGTTTTTTTGTTTTTTGTTTTTTTAATATTAATGTCAATTTCTTGCTGATACAGTGGGAAGCCCATGTTGGTCCAGAGATAATGTACAGTAGGCATTCTCAACCAAAAATATAATGATTGCTTGAGAAAGACAGTGCTGACTTGAATGTACCAGCCACATGGTAAATGGTGTTGTACACTAACCAGTTATTCTCTATTTAAAAGGCAGTTTTATGCAGGCATATACTGTATATATTTGTGTTTTTCATAAAAACATGTTATAAGCAGGTTTAAATTTGCAGTAGGCTACAGCATACTGTACATTGTCACCAGTGTTGGGGTCTGATTCCTCCTGCATTACAGTGAATATTTTAATTCAACAAAAAAAAAAAAAAAAGTATTTGTGACAAAACAAATTTATTAGATCTCTGTACACTTCTTAAAATAGGTTTGATTCTAAATTTGCAGAAGCTGCCTTTTATCACAGAATGAACCATGATCTTCACATACAGTATACTGTACCCATGTGCCTTCATTTTAATCATAGTCTTTATGCAGGGTAAGCAGAACAAAGTCAGAAAACACATCTGTTCACAATCAGGTGTCGCAACATAATTCCCTAAGGTTGGACACACATGAGTAGGGCATTTTTATGTGTATATCGCTATCCATGTATTCCTATCAGAGTGAAAACACAGTCAAGATAAAATACTGCAGCAGAAAAATACCTTGACAGCTCACACCCAGCTATAAACAGTGGTACACAACTCAGTCCTGGGGGACCGATGTCCCTGCAGGTTTTTAAGACAAACTGCGCCCTAAAGTACTTTATTGGACCTTATTAGATGCTTAAATCGGTCCAATCAACTAATTTAGGGTATGGTTAGAACAAAAACCAGGAGGGACACTAGCCTTCCATGACCTGAGTTGTGCCACACTGCTATAAACAAACCAGAAACAAGCATTAGATTTGTCACACACAAGTGAAAATTACAGCATTGGGAAGAAAGCTTATACACAGTGGTGATAGTTAAAGGTAGGCCTTACATGTGTATCCACCAGAGGTATGGTCATTATTAAATCTGAATAATCCAAGCCACAGTACATTTAAAAAAAAAAAAAACAATGATATCCCATCACAGAGCTCTGCTGAAATGGAGGTCAGTTCACATTCGCTAGCCATTTATACAAAGTAAACAACTGGGAGGCATTTACTTGTGCTTTCCTGACACTCCCCTGGAGCCTGAAACGATTTTACCAGAAGAATGTATTTAATAAAATGTTAATAAATAACTTTGTAATGACTCCTTCTCTGTTACGCTGCTATTTTGTATGCTCTACTATATAAGAACATAAGAAATTCAAGAACAAGGAAAGGCCATTTAGCCCACCTGTGCTTGCTTGCTTTGGGAGCAGCGTGATCCAATGGCACTAAGGAGAGGGAAAACACATACCCCTAACCAGGTTAGTAGGGGAAATGAAACCTCTTTCAGACTATCTTCAGTCCTGGAATGAATCGTGTTTGTGGCAGGCTGGCGAGTGGAAAGAGGCCCAGAGACAGACTGCAATTCAAAAAATAACTATTTTATTATAAATAAACACAAAAATGAAAGGGCACAAGGGCCAAAACAAAGCAATTTAAACACAAAGAAAGACAAAAAGCAAAACTTACAAAACTAACAATTTCCAGGCTGGGCAATGCCTTCACTGGATTCACTTTCCAAACAACCAAAACAAAACCCCAACCTGCTTCCTCAGCTCCCTCTCTCCAAATGAGAAGCAGAGGCCTCCTTTTATATCAGGTGGCTGGGCGCTGATTGATCGTTAATCAACCTAATCAACTAATCAACCCCAGCCACCTGAACATAATAAACCCAGGCAGGTAGGGGAAGTTAACCCCATCCCTGCCAATTTAAAGGGCAGAGCTTTGCTCTGCCACAGTGTTACTCTCTTCTGAACGCTTTTTTTTTTTTTATGATATGGGGATCACAACAGTTTTGTGTCGTCTGCAAATCTGCATAGTTTACTGATTATGTCTTGGTCCAGATCATTAATATAGATTAGGAATAACAATGGTCCCAATACTGATCCCTGTGGTACCCCACTTTTTACATTACTTAAGTTTAATGCCTGGCTCTTTGCTTTCTACCAATTATGAATCTATGCTGCTAGTTTACTGTTTATTCCTACTAGTTTAATCTTTAGTATAGTTTTTCATGTGGTACTGTGGCAAAGTGGTAATTGGTGAGCAGGTGTAGAGCAGGTGCGGTAATCCAACCATGACAGACAGACAACAAAGTATGGCTGAAATGGTTTCTGTTTTATTTTGTAAATCCAAATGGTCTGATGACCAAACAGTGAACAAAAGGAGGGCTGGCGACACACAGCGGTGCGTATTGTGCAGCGGATAATTATGGGTTGCAATACATACACACAAAACACAAACATGGTCACAAGTATAAGGTGAGTGTTGTAGTGCTCGTGGTGAAGTACAAGTTATTCATGATAGAATGTGCGGTGTTATCCGGATTTAGTGTCTCATTTAATGACTATAAGGGACAATACAGCCAATTGTCCAGTTCAGTGGAATGGCTCTTTTATGTATAGATTTGTTGAATACGTAACATCTAGTTTTCCTGAGGAGTCCTGGATAAATTCCATCTGGCCCTGGGGATTTCTTTATTTTAAGTGCTGCTAGCTCCTTTAGTACTACATTCTCTTTTATAACAGATCCTGGTAATTATGTTTTTGTACATTCTGTTAACTTAGGTATATTGTATAAATCTTGCTTTGTAAATACTTTTACAAAACATTAATTAAGTACATCTGCTATTTGGTTGTCTTGAGTCACTAAGTTACAACTGCTGTCAAGTCGACTACTGAGTTCCTCTTTTAGTTTCCTTTTAGCATTAACTTTGAATAAAACCTTTTTGATTAAGTTTACTGTCTACCGCTACGTGCCTCTCTATGAAACCCCTGAAGGGGCATGGTGTGAATTAAAAAAAGGTTAGTTGGTATTTTGTGCAGACGAGTT
Source organism: Polyodon spathula (assembly GCF_017654505.1). Lineage (NCBI taxonomy): Eukaryota > Metazoa > Chordata > Actinopteri > Acipenseriformes > Polyodontidae > Polyodon > Polyodon spathula. The sequence goes on along the minus strand of NC_054534.1, from coordinate 62,266,090 downwards.
AGTGCTTAATACTTGTAAGAGATTGTGGTAGGCTCATTTGATTTTCTCCTCTTTTTTTTAATTTCTCTCTCAGTCTTTGCAATAGTCATTTTGGTAGATGAACCTTCATTTTGCATTGCAGTTGCACCCACTTTCTGAGAACAAAAGCAGGATCGGGCTCGATCATCAATGTCTCAGTCCCAATAATAACTTCCTTATCATGAAGACTCATGGCATAAAATAGCCTTCTCTTGCGAATTATTCTTCACGAGCTATGAACTGTAGCTTACTGTATAATGTAAAGGGCATATATGTGTGTATTTTTCTTTATGATAAATCGAGATAATTAAGATGCAAATCCTGAATCATGACTCAAATTACTCCATTCGCATTTGCTTTTGTAACCGGATGAAATGTTCCAGACAGTAAGAGAATACAATTGGATGTAATAAATTACGTATTTATAGTGAAATAGCGTGAGTCTAAAAGCACACCAGTTTTGCATGTTTGTTATGCCATGAGAAAATACGATGATTGTCTCCTAAACCTATCCACGAGAACACCAGGTGCCTACTGCAGATATTAACTCATGCCCACGAAATAATAAGTCTTGTGTTCTAGATACTAACCTTTTTTTAATTCACACCATATCCCTTTATGGGTTCCATACCTTTTAATTCCCTTTTCACTCTCCTAGTCATTTTTTATGGTCTCTACATGTCTCTCTATACTCTATTTGTGAGGCTATTCCCTTTAATTTAATACAAATATATAATTGTGTTTTGTTTTTAATACCCAGTTTAATAGATTGTTTACATTTTCTAATTTTGCATTTCTAACAGTGTTCTAAATTGTAAATCTCTAAATTGAATCCAATTGTTTTCAGTGTCATTATCTATCAGTATTCTATCCCAGTCTATATTTAGAAGTTCCTGTTGCATTCCTCTCCTGAAATCATATACCAGTAATTGTATAAATGTTAAAACTGTAAAACTATAGAATTATGTATTAGTATTTGAAAATAAGTCATTTATAAATTTAATCTTTAGAATGCTGATTTTCCAAGAATCATATATGGACGTTGAGATCAAATGCAGAATCCAAAGGGATGGAAACAGAAATGAGTTTGGAGCAATTACTTTATTAATCACTAGCATCTCTGTGCCCTTGACCTCATATTTTAAATGGGTACCTGACAGATATTGTATCTACTGTATTTTGCAGTGGTAATACTATCTCCTGATGTCTGCTATTGCCTGTGACAAAGTGCCCGCCCGTGTGTATTTTCTGTTATATGTTGCGTGTGATGTGTTAAATGTTGATGTATAGGCATTGGTACACGGGATATAAATGGGTCTGTGTTTCACGTGTGCTTAAAAATGTATAGTTGTATTTAGGCATGGGATTGTACATTACTTCACGTGCATTTAAAGTATTTAATATTATGTTGCACATAAATAATTCATGTGCTGGGATTCAAATGAATAGTTAATTGCTAATTGAATCCCAGCACAACAGTATCTATAGATGCACGTTTTACTCACTCGGGGTTGTTGAGTGTTCAGTGAATAGGGAACGGGAGAGAGAGGAGGAGAAACCATTGGCATTTAATATCAATTGCTATTACATGCTGGTGGGATCAGCACGATACTTGTTTATTTAAATTCACTGTGTTTGTTAGTGTGTCGATCTGCTCACCGTTTGTTAAGTGTTAGTCTGTTTTTGTTTGTCTATTTATTTTGGCGTAAAGTGCCATGTCCTTCTTCTGTTTGTTTAAACCTTTTATTTTCAATAAACCGGCACAAGCAAGCATCCTCATTATTTCACCTCATCTGTCCTGTCTCTGTGTATTCATTTCCTGGTTCTGATGTCGCCACCTAGCCGTCTTTGTGACATTGCCCTATATATTTATAAAGGTGTGTTGACAACATTAGGGTTATGGTTGCCTGGTAGCCATACTTTACTCTTACTGCAAATGAAGACTCCAAGCAAACATTTTCACTTAATTTGAAGGAATGTTAATTATCTGTCTGTGGGATGTACTGTATATTCTTCCTGACAACGATATACTGGAGGTGTTCCCGCCTCCATTTGTCGAAATGTCACACGTTTGTATAGCTGTATCATAACTGCTGTTCCAACACTTTATTTGGACATATTTCAACATTAATTTTTGAGGGTGTTATTATATAGACTATAGCACAGAGGCTAAGAACCAGGTGTTCTGAGGGTTGGTCAAAAGCAGAGGACGTCTAGTAGCTTCCCAGACATGGACTAGTTTTCAGCAAGGAAAGTTGAAAATGAAAATGAAATTAAAAATGAAATGTGATGTGGTGGCAAGAAAGGGCACTTTTGTGCATGATTTGTAAACAGGGAACCGGGTGTATATAACTTGTGCAGGATGGAGGAAGAACTGAGTGTATCACCTTTTCATTTCGTTGTACCTTCTTTTCCAAAGGCTACCGACGCCTTGACCATGTTCAGTAACTGTTTTGTCCCTTCAGTGATATGTATTTCTGTACATATCTTCAAATGCTTCGTTCAGAGTATCAATTTTTTAAGAATCTGCAATTTGGTTACGCCCAATCATAGCATTATACTGAGCACTAGAATCTCAGGACAGATCGTACCAATTTTAATATTATATTATGGTTTATTGTAAAGGCTGGTGTTGCTTTCAGGTGAATACCTCGGAAATGCTTCTATCAATTCTAACATAACACTGACATGGTTCATTAGCACAGGACTAAAAAGATGTAGTAGGCCCGAGTTTTAAATTATACATCTGCGAAAATTATCTGGGATAAAAAGAAATTGACTAGTTGCACGGGACTAAATTTTAGCAATGTCAGTAAAAATTATGAGGCCTTCACCTGTTTACGTGGTGATTTTCCTGTGCCAATCAGGATGTTTATGTTTACTTTTTCACAATACTAAAGCTGTTCAATCAATCAATATATCTTTGTAACTGCATTTTTTAAATGTAATGAAATTGTCTGTGGATATTAGCTATAAAAAATGACATACATTATAGTGTGACTGTAAATGATATCATGATGATACACTTTCTGTACAGTGACACATGATTGGTTCCTTTAATAAAGGCTGTATCTTGAAATTCAAAACTACGTAAAAAAAAAGAAAGTATGTCAGTGTTTAAACCATATCAACAAACACACACACACACACACACACACACACACTTTATATCCATAGCTACACACACACAGAGACTTTATATTACATTCTGATACTGACAGTCCTGGCTAGTATTTCCTAAGCAAATAAACCCCAAAGAAGCAAATAACGTTTTAACATCGAAAAGACTTACCTACAAAGTCAAAAAAAAAAAAATAATTAAAAAAAACACCAACACATCAAAGTATGTATTGAAATGTTTATATTTATGGTTGTAATTAAAGTTGCTAGTGAAGATATAACTTTATACTATATACAGAATGTATGTTTTCATAATGTTTGTTAAATTTAACAACAACAAAACAGGAACCGATTTACGTTTTTTTTTTTTTTTTTTTTTAGGTTTTTTCGTTAAGTAACTTTGCCTCAAATTGTATGGTTTAAAATAAATAAATAAATAAATAAATAATAATTAAAAAGAGACAAACATCACCCACTGCACAGTGTGAATGCGAGTTGTGCTTACAATTGAAAAAGAGTTGGAAATGCTTTCACTTCTGGAAATGGTAATTACCAGAAATAAAATAGCACAATATTTCGGATTTTTGAAGAGCACTGTGACTGATATTTTAAAGTCTGCCTCAAATATTTAAAAGCTTTCAGTCTTTGATAGTAGCGGTGGGGTTTTTGAGATTTACTATTGCTCGAGACGAGTACTTAAGCATTACAATTTCCGAGTAGTCGAATCAAACGACACTCTCCTCTACATACTGTACTAATGTACATAAACCTCCCAAACATTGACCAAGTCTTATTTTAAATGCTAAATTAACACACAATCAAGTAATATATAAAGTAATTAATATAATGTTTGCAGGTAATTGTATATGGTCAAGTATTACTAAATAACGTAAAGTATTCAAATTCACATATCCACACAACTTTACATTAAAGTGTAAGAAGAGATGCCTGTCCTGCCTGTTTGAACTGTGTCTCAGGGGTCCTTTACTTTAGTGCAGTAGTTTCAACATACAAATAAAAACTTTACTAAACATGAACGGCCGTTCGGTCCAAAAGCTTACAGAACAATTTCAAGTGAAAAAGCCTTCCACCTATGGGAAGATTAAAGAATGGGGTCCAGTAGTCTGTGGTAATTGCAGCTTTTTTTCCCTTTGAAGGTTTTGTATGAACTGCTGCAGCACGATTTTCTGTAAGTTTTTCCAGCCACACTGTTATTGTTTTATGGGTCGACACAGTATCGGGATAATCTACATCAATTTCAAAATTGCTGCATTCACGATTCACACGCACTGTCTTCCAAACTTGGCTTCCTTTGTTTAGAGATGTCATTTTAAATATAGAACAAACTCAGAAAAAACTCTGGTCATTAACATTATTTAAGCCTACCATAGAATTAACACCATACCACGCTTATTACAAGCACAAACACACACAGTGCTCCAATGAAAAGCCACATCGGCTGAAAATAAAACCCACCCCAGTCTTTCTGTTGCACCAATTAGAAAAGCTACTTGGAGGCAATTGCCAAACCACTTCCTTTTCATAATATCTGCCCATACTGTGGCACTAGAGCAGTCTCATACCCAACAGACAACTGGTGATAAATTACTAAAATTAATACATAAAAAAATATGCATTTGGTGACATTTGTCACGTGACTGGTTATATATCTAGCATATTATTAAACGTTTTACCATTTCTTAGAGTTTATATGTTTAAACGTTTATAATTCCCAACCCAATACTGGACTTTTTCTTACTGAATTAGCAAAACTTAATATTTTTAATGGAGCACTGACAACATGACACGGCAAAACATCTGTTTGTTTTCCTAACAGTACTTTATCAAGCCGATGTTCCTACAGTATGTATCAAGCAGGGTGTACTTTTTTTTTTTCCCCACACACATTTCTAGTAAAATAAAGGGGATATGAATTATTATCAGGGAATTATAATACACAGAAAGAGTGTAAGCAGTGTGGGAATTTGAATGTCTATTTCTAACTAAAACAAAAGGCAGAACGTGGTGGTGATAACATTCTCTAGTCACATCAGGAGAGTCACTTGTAGTTCGAAGTTAATTTCTTTATTTTACACTTAGAATTATATGCCGCAGTGAGAAAGTATGACAGAAAGTTCTATGCCAAAAAAACTTTAAGAACTATGGACAAAAAAAATTACTTTCTTGACTGATTCATAAAATAAATATGAACTGCAGACCTCGGCTCACTGTGGGAAACTAAAGGCCTCTTGGGAAGAACTATAGTTAACCCTGTTGTCATATTTTCCCACTATACACCTCCTCTCCAGTTCAATTAATATGTGTGTGTGTGTGTGTGTGTGTGTGTGTGTGTGTGTGTGTGTGTGTGTGTGTTGTGACAATGCAGAAACCCTAAACAGGTGGAAAGTGTGTTTTTTGTTAAAATAAAATGTGTATAAAAATGTTATACTTAGAATTTAAGTTTGTCAGAGATGGGGTTAAAATTTCTTCTGCTAAATCCTGGTGCAGAAGGTTGTGTTTAGATTAACTGAGGATCAGTTAAAAGGAGATCCAGCTCCTTTGTTTGAAAAAAAGAGGAATTTGAGCAGAGGAGGTGATTTTTTTTATGCTTTTCTTTATTTTCTCTTAACTGTTACCATGTTTTTATTCAACATTTTATTTGGGGGTAAATGGATTATCCCTCCTTGTTAGGGAAGGAACTCATTGTTTAATTAGCAGTGTTGAGTACATTACTGAAAAAAGCAACTTACTACTCAGTTCTACAGAAAAAAAACTAACACAATATCCTTACTTATTATGTAATAAAAAAAAAAAAGTAGTGCATTATATACCTTGTTATATTACTTGTTATATTTCTTTCCCTTGTCTTGTCCTGCAAAACAGTTGTTATTACTACTGTATACTATGTATGTCTGGTAGTTTATTAAATGTGTTAAAAAGGTTTTTAAAAAGTTTGGAGTATAAAAAAAAAAAAAAAAAAAAAAAAACTCCTAATAATGTACTGGATATAGTAAATGGTAAATTGCAATCATTAGAATACATGTGACTTTGCGCAATTCATAAGGTGGGAAAATAAAAAAATAAACTTAAGTTACATAAAGGGAAAAAAAAACCAGACAATGTATATAACACAGATAAATGACTTAACATAATAGGTACACTTATTTTGTATATACATACTATGCATCAATTATACTGTAGTATTTTTTCGTATGCATGCAATTTGTTAGTGTTTCCAGTTTGATGGCGTTTGGTGCTGACTGAAAATACAATAACGAGCAGTTATTTCTTTAGTTTTTCTTTAGGGACATCACACTGCTATATTAAGCTAATTATTGTATTCACATTTGTGAACAGGATATTTTTGGGGTGACGTCATACCAGGAAGAGATGGACACAACAGGCAAGTACTACAGGCGAAGCACTGATGCGCACGTTTACTAATCAAAATAAAAAGGTTAAACAGAAAACAAAACACCTTCAAAAAGCAAAATGACATGTTTTTTAGGTCTAGTATTTCTAAATGTTTGAGGTAAGCAAGCCAGTGTGGCTGATCATGTCAAGAGGTAGGCATATAGACATATACAGCAGTACAATATACCTGGAGAAAAGACAGGGAGGGGGGCCGGGGGTGACAGCTACTGAGGAGGTTATATTTTGTGGACCATCCATTGAATAACTGTATACTTAAGAAACTGAACCGGACACAGTTGATGTTGTTTTGTTGTCAAAGAATGCCTAATTAAGAAATCGAACCCTCATAAGAGGCCGTTACCATCTGGTAAAGCCTGCCTCATGCTATTAAATGCCCAAGCCAAAGGGCCTTACAGATGGCAAAGCCCTCTTATGAGGGTTCTATTGCTATTAGAAAATGGATATATTAAAAAAAAATAACATTTCGTTTTTCTGATTGTTTTTTTTTTGTGATTTTATGCAGCACTAGTTTTTGTTGCTAATAAATACAAACATGTTCCTCAATATTCCATGGGTAATGTCATTTGCTCAGAATTCCATCTGTGGTCTGGTAGCCTTCAGGCTGAATTATCCCAGCAGTGGACTATGTTGCATCGTGGGTACTTCCAATAGTCTAAATACCTCAATACAAAAAGCAATTCTGCTACTTCCATGGAGCTGTTCTTCAGTTCAGGTAACTCAAACACAAAAGCGTTTTTGTGGTTAAAAACTAAAAACATAGCAGCTAATACCAGTAAATCCAAGTTGTATAATTGCACCTGTCTGTATTCAATGAAAAGCTCACTTTTGTTTTCTGCACATGCACCATCTCTGGTACTGCATTCTGAAAAGTGAAGTTTTTGTATACCATACGGTGTGGCACCATTACCACAGGTTATATTTTTTGTCAAGACATTAGGGCTGCCTTTGGAAATCGGTATCCTTGCGAAATGTGGCTGATCCCGCACTTCTGGAAGACCTTGCTAATGCTGCTTTTTGTCAAGAAAAAGAGAGAGAGTGTTTCGGGATCGATACGACTTATTCACAGCAAGTACAGAAGAACGTTTTGCAAATAGCCTACACATATGCTACAACTTATCATATTAATGTCTTCTGTAAGTACCAGTGCATAACTGAAACAAGGGAGTTACAAAAATATTACCTTCTGCTTGTTAAGTAATAATCATGGTGGTGCTAACCAACATTTATATCATACTACGGCCTAAATTTTAATAATTTTAATAATAGCATATTTAGTATATAATAGCAATAATCTATGAAATAATTGTATGTGACAAACATCACAATTTCAGCAATAAGTGTTTCAATAATATCAACATAATAATAACGTTATTTTACATATTGCACTGTGGATCTTTAGACGATTTAATAGGTGCTTGATCTTGGCTTGCTGTGCCATCATTCTAACACAAGGACACTTCTGTGTTGATAAATGACATACTTTCTGTTCGATTGTGCCTATGCACGGTTTATAAGGGAATATTTGGCATGCATGAATGATAAATACAGGCACTGGTGTTTTTTTTAGTCCAGCATTAGAGGGTATGTGTACTGTAGTTGCACAAACTGACTGAATACTCTGTCCATACTTATTTTGGCCAACATCTTCCCAAGGTCATATCCTAACAGGTCTGTTTTCATACTACAGGAGCTAAAATATCACATATGCAATTAAGTAGGTGTTCAGGGGTATTTTAAATATTGTTTAAAAAGGTTATTTTTTAAAAGTTAATGTTAACATTATGTATTTCATTGTTGAACTGAATGTAATGTTATTATTAAAACACAATGTCACAACACAATTGTAGGTAACCTAGTTTAACATGGGCTCCATAAATGTTATTTAGAGACCACACAACCCATGAAAATGATGATACTTACTAAAGTATGAAACTGGGGAGATGCAGGGCGATTCATAGAGCTGCAAATGAGACATGCAGTTATCTAGATGAATTGTATATTAGTGAAAATTTTCTACATAAAGATCATCATATATTTTTATTTCAAAAATAAAAAAAATATATATTGTAATGACCCAGACAATTTCTTTGTTGCAAGACTTGTTGTCTGTTCAGTTTGTCTCTGCTGTCTTTTATGTTACATACAGTGGTTTGCAGAAGTATTCACCCCCCTGCAAAGTTTTCACACTTTGTTGGCACCCGAGCGTACCCTAGTTATATGTAGAATCTACACAAACTACTCCACATTGATAAAGTTAAAAAATGCATATATAATATAAATAAGTAATATTTATGGAGAAAAAAAGATTAATCTCAGTTGCATAAGTATTCAACCGCTTTGCTACTACAGCCCTAAATCAGCTCAGGTGCAAGTGATTTGTTTGAAAGATCACAAAATTAATGAAATGGTTTCAGCCTGTGTGTACTCAAAGTGGTTTAACTTGCAGATAATTTCACTCAGGTATATACAGACTTTCAAGCTGCAACTCACACAGTGATCCAACAAAGCAACCGTGAAGACCAAGAAGCTTTCGAAACAAGTCAGGGATAAAGTGGTAGAGAGGCACAGAGCAGGAGAATGGTACAAGAAAATTTCAAAGGCGCTGATTATCCCTCTCAGCACAGTAAAGTCCATCATTAAGAAGTGGAAGATGCATCATACCACCCAGACACTACCCAGATCAGATCGCCCTCCCAAACTGAGCAGCCTGGCAGCAGGAAACTTGAGAGATCTGTAAAGTTTTGTGTCTGAGATGAGAGTCAGTGTTCACACATCAAAAATAAGCCGGTCCCTACACAAAGCTGGCCTGTATGGACGGGTGGCAAGAAGGAAGCCATTACTCAAAAAGTCTTAAAGCACGTATGGAGTTTGCGAAAAAGCATGTAGATGATACTACAGATATGTGGGAAAAGGTTTTGTGGTCAGACGAGACAAAAATTGAGCTTTTCGGTCTAAATTCCAAGCGTTATGTCTGGTGCAAGCACAACACTACACATCACCCGATCAACACCATGCCCACTGTCAAACATGGTGGTGGCAGCATCATGTTATGGGGATGCTTCTCTTCAGCAGGGACTGAGAAACTTGTCTGGATAGAGGGGAGAATGAATGGTGCAAAGTAAAGGCGAATCCTTGAGGAAAATCTGTTTGAGTCAGCCAAGACTCTGAAAATGGGGAGGAAATTTTACATTTCAGCTGGACAATGACCCAAAGCACAAAGCCAAAGCCACACTGGATACAGATAATTAATGTTCTTTAGTGGCCCAGTCAAAGTCCTGACTTGAATCCAATCGAAAATTTATGGTGAGACTTGAAGATTGCAGTCTAACGACGTTCCCCAACAAACTTATCAGAGCTGGAGCAATTTTCCCGTGAAGAATGGGCAAAAATTCACCACCCTACTGTGCAAAGTTTGTAGAGACTTATCCAAAAAAGACTCATAGCAGTAATTGCTGCAAAAGGTGCTTCTACCAAGTACTGACTTAAGGGGTGAAGACTACCAGTAAATTTCATTTTGGACATGTTCTTTGCAAGTTTTGCAGACATTTAACCTCATCCTCATATAATGGTATTCAGTTTAACCACTACAGCTTTGAATAAAAAAAAAAAAACTTAGTTTGAAAAACTGCACACATTATTTGTAATTCAACAAATCGTGACATTATTGGCAGGGGGGCAAACCACTGTGTGTATTGTAAGGGGAACAGGTCACTCTGTTAGTTAGCATGGGAAGGGGGAGTGAGTGAATGAGTGTTGCTGTTTTTGAGCATGGATGTGACTGGTTGATGAGCTGGACAGTGGTGGGAAACAATGGGAGGTTATATAAGGGGGTGCTTGAGCCTGGGGACTGGGGACAGTCCAGCGCTGAACTTGAATGAGAAACTGTGGGTGCGACTGAGGGAGCATGCGAGCTGTGACCGGAGAGAATATGCAGTGAAAGTGCCAAGACTAAAACGTAGGATATATATATATATATATATATACACACACACACACACACACACACACACACACACACACTGCTGTGCAAAAGGCTTAGACATGTTGCATTGTCCTACTCTGATGCCTTATGAGCATCAACAATTTACTCAAAGCCTCCACTAGTGTTTTCTACTATTATAACAACCTTGACTTGCATAAAGAAGGAAAAACATTAAGTGAAATAGCTTGCATCACTTGATTTTCAAGGTGTGGTATCTGAAGCATAATCAACAAGTACAAAGAAACATCATCTGTAATTGACAAACCTAGGACTGGAAGACCCAAAATGCTGTCTAACATGGATGAGCAATACTTGAAGATAATATCCTTAAGAAACAGAAAGAAGACAAGAGTTGAATTGACAGCAGAACTGGGAGAAGACACGGGTGTCATTGTCCATCCATCAAGAGTCCAAAGCACCTTTGACCATTGTTTCATAGTCCAATTTTCGTGTTCTTGTGCATATTTTAGCCTTTTAGTCTGGTTCTCCTTTCTAACAGAGGTATTCTTACTGCAACGCATCCTTTAAGTCCTGATTTCAACAGTGATCTTCATACTGTTGATTTGATAGACAACGACATCCTGATTGTCTGAGGCCATGACTGATGCTCTGTTTTTATAGTTAGTTACACAGAATTAACACAGCAAAATAAAGAAGTATTGTACCATATAAGCAGTTGTTACCTGGACCTGCTGCAATTAGAGTCCCGTGTATCAATCTTTGGCTTCAGTAAAAACGTCTGTTGGCCCATCTTTGACAGAAAGGTGAAAAAGCAAGTACTGGTGTCTGTTTATCTGTATTCTTTTCAGCGTGTACTCATTTGTTCACTTATCATAGATCATAATGGACGGTTTTGGATCAGTCAGAATACATTAATCTTCTGTCTCTTAGGAAATCATTGAATACTCTTCTATTTCTATACTAGATTAATGTGCCAAGAGACTTTTTCGTTTCTTATGGATGACCTATAATTTAAGTCAGAGTCAGAAACACTTTAAATTAATATTCCCAATTGCATATTGTTGTCATAGCTTCACTTTGAAGAATATATATATATATATATATATATATATATATATATATATATATATTATATATATATATATACATACACACACACACACACACACACACACACATATATATATATATATATATATATATATATAATTTAAAATTATATTTTAACAGTATCCTGGGAGACAGTCAGCATGGTTTTAGGAAAGGGAGACTGTCTAACTAACCTGGTGGTTTTTTTGAGGATGCAACATCCACAATCGATAATTGCAAAGCACATGACATGGTTAATTTAGATTTCCCGAAAGTTTTGACAAAGTCCTGCATAAAAGATCACTTCTCAAACTGAACGCAGTAGGGATTCAAGGAAATTCATGCACATGGATTAGGGAGTGGTTAACATGTAGAAAACAGAAAGTACTGATTAGAGGAGAAAACTCAAAATGGAGCGAAGTAACCAGTGGAGTACCACAGGGATCAGTATTAGGTCCTCTGCTCTTCCTAATCTACATTAATGACTTAGATTCTGGTATAGTAAGCAAACTTGTTGAATTTGAAAATGACACAAAAATAGGAGTGTCAAACACTGTTGCAGCGGCAAAGGTCATTCAAAATGATCTAAACAGCAGTGGTGTAGTCGAGCCAGAATGCTCAAAAACGGCGTTCCGGTACTTTTTTCAATAGGCAGAAACTTTCTGTACCATACCAAAGTCTTTCTGTACCATGCCATTGAATAGGCATTAGGAACAAGATTCCCTACGTGCCGCTACTGATGGTACATGAATCGAAGTCTCCGTCTCCAATAACCGGCATGTATTTTAAATGTTTGCAGTCAAGTCACAAACATCTCCTGATTCACGTACAATTGTACTATTCAGTCAGTCAACCTTGTGAAGCAATGAAGAAAACTTTAGGAACTTCTATTACAAACTACAGTACTAAAGTTTAATAAGGCTAACAGTGTTTTTAGTAAAAGAGCCAACGAAGAAGTAGCCAAATTGTGTTTTTCAAAGCAGCCAAAACCACACCTACATTCAAGATCTAATATATATTACAAAAGCATAAATAAGTGCTACACATTTATTCAAAAAAAAAACAGTAGTGTTATAAACTACGTATTTATGTATCTGCTTTGCTTGTTTTTTTCTCACAATTTAAGAGAACAAGAACCGCTGCTTTTTTTTTTTTTTTTTATCTGATGAGATCAGTTGCAGTAGGTCCAGAAGAAAACATTTATTCAGAATGTCATGTAAAATTAAATTGTCCAGAACTGTCAGAAGATACATTCTTTAAAAACAAATGGAAAAACAATTGTAATTGTACAGTTCTGAAATTGGTGCCAAATAAAAATAGCAGCGTTTGTGTGATTCGTAATTTTATTGGGTGCAGAGCTCCAGAAAAATGACGGGGGGGGGGGTACATGTGAAGTTATATCATTTTTGTTTTAAGAAATCTATATTTTCATGGGTATTCCGGTACTTTTAGATTTAGGACTGCACTACTGCTAGACAGCAATTATAACGATCTGTCAGACCACGGCAAAACACGTGGCAAATGTACCGTTACCTTTAGTAAATTTATATCTTTTGACATTCCATTACGTAATAAAAATGGCCATTATAAACACAATATTGGAGATACCGAAATTTAAGAAGGAATCTATGAAAAACATCTTGGAGTTTATGTTGATTCAGAAATGTCTTCATCTAGGGGATGTGGGGAAGCTATAAAAAAGGCCATGCTCAGATATATAGTGAAAAATGTTAAATTTAAATCAAGAGAAGTAATGTTAAAACTTTACAATGCATTAGTAAGACCTCATCTAGAATATTGTGTTCAGTTCTGGTCATCTCGCTACAAAAAGCTGTCCTAGAAAGAGTGCAAAGAAGAGCGACCAGAATTATTCTGGGTTTAAAAGGCATGTCATATGCAATACAGGTTAAAAGAATTGAATCTGTTCAGTCTTGAAGAAGAATGTTGACCCAAGGGACTTTTTTCAACCTGAAAAAAGAAACAAGGACTAGGGGTCACAAACGGAGATTAGATAAAGGGGCATTCAGAACAGGAAATAGGAAGCATTTTTTTGAACAAAGAATTGTGGGTCTGGAATCAACTCTCCAGTAGTGTTGAAGTTGACACCCTGGGATCCTTCAAGCTTGATATTCTTAGATCAATAAGCTACTAACAACAAAACGTGCAAGATGGGCTGAATGGCCTCTCTCATTTTTAAACTTTCTTACGTTCTTAATAATATCAGACTTTATGCTTAGGTATCCTATTTAGTAAAACAGTGTTGTTCCTGGTGAATGCTTGTTATCAATGAATATAAAGTTAGTGATGCAATTTACTTTCAGTGCTAATTAGGCAGGATTAGACCCACATAGTGTATGTCTTACTTTTCTTATCACACACTGTATAGTATTGTAGCAGGGCAAGGAGCCCTGTACAGGAGAAGGGGACAGGGCAATGCCCTGCTCCTATAAAGTGTATTTGTTTTGTATTATTATTATTATTATTATTATTATTATTATTATTATTATTATTATTATTATTATTATTATTATTATTATTATTATTATTATTATTATTATTATTATTATTATTATGATGTATTATGTATTTAAGTGACAGCAAAAGCAGTGTTATTGTTTATTTGCATTTATTTAAAAATGTCTGTGATGACGTAGTCGTGCGTTTGTTTTGTTATTGTTTTGTTTCAGACATAGGCGAGATTAGGCAGCTTGTCCTCTGCCAGTGTATAATTAAAAAGAAAACCTTGTGGAGAAAGAAGGTGGCCATCTCCCGAATTAAGTGATTCATTTGTTGCTAAGATGGTCACCTGCTTATAAACCTGCAGCTCTCTGCACTCCGGGTGGGTATACCAAGGAGAGTACAGGAGAGCGAGAGGAGAGCAGTTTAAAACTAAACTAAAAACTTATAGGATCCTTGAAAGCTACTGCCCAGCAGGATCTTAAGGGTTGTTTTGTGTTCGTGACCTGTTTTGGTTTAAATATTTAGTTTGTTCTGTGAGCGCTGTTTTTGTTATTTTATTTTATTTTTGTTTAAATAAACGGTGCACGCTGCGCCTTTGCCCTGCAGTACTGCCTCTGTGTTTTCGTTCCTGCCTTCTGGCCTGTTGTCACGACAAAGCTATCCTGTCACAAGGACAAACAAGCTAAAATAAATAATGTCCTTGTGCAATGGTTTCCGACTGTGGGAATAAGTCTGAACAAGAGCACAGAAATTAACTAAAAAAAGATGGTAATTAGATAATGTAATATTAACAGAGAACCATGCATGTAATCATACATATACATGAAAAGAACTGCTACAATATTTCCTATGGTTTTCCATATACACACTGCAAAATGGTGATTAATTTCTGTCAAATCTAAAGATAGTCTATTTAAAAGTCCACTTGTACACCACCATGTGTTTAAGTATTACGCATGCCTCTGAACAATCTGTTCATATATTTTTAAGAGAAATGAAGATAGTAATTAAAAAACTTGGGTTATACATGTATTAATAAAAAGCTCTCCTCATATAATGTTATTCACTTTTTGAATTTAGCAGTGTCATAGGTATATTTTCTATATTTATTTATATTTATATACGTTTATTCTACACTATTAGAACAAAGGTCACAATCTATAGTAAATTAATTTAATACAAATATAAAAACTACCCTCCAAAAAATATTAATCCCATATGATTTATTTGTCATAAATATGTTGTGCACACAATCACTTCCTCTGCCCTCGTTCCTTTGCTATTGTGTTTATGTTGTGCCCCTGTGCCATAGTAATCTGTAGCTAAATGGTTATTGCTCTATGACAGTGTGCAGTTTTGACACATCATTATTCATACTTACCCACTTGACCTGGAATAAATGTTAAAGCAATTACTGCTGAGTGCATTGCTATACGAAAATTGCTGTAAACTTTGGGGATAATCAAAATGCAAAGCTGGTCATGATAGCAATACGAGAAACAGATTTATATTAGGCAATTCATGCCAGTTAATATGACATAGTAATTTATTTTTATTAAAAAGAAAACAAAACAGCTGATTATTTACCTTTCTGGCACCCATTTTTATCTGCAACTTGCAATAGAAATTTGGGAGTTATGTGGACCTTCATTTAGCATATTGAAATATTAAAATGGTTCCATAACAATCTGCTCAGGGTCACTTTATTTAAACTGTTTTTGATAACTTTGATTATAATATACACGTAATTAAGAAACAGAGTACACCTATTCAGGCAAATGGTACATCAAATTACTATAAAATACAAAAAGGATAAAAAAAGAGACTTTTCAGAATTACGTTTATTTTAAGGGGCCACTTATTTGAGTTAATTAGTGCATTCAACTAAAGGAAAACCCTCTTCTTTACACATGTATTAAACTTGAACACTAGTGACTCGGGTCGTACCCCTCCTACTGATGCCAACAGCTAAACAAGTAAGGTGGTTTGGCTGTGCTAGTCAACGTATGTGGGTACTAGTTCTCCTGCTTCATCATATAGACCATCAGCTTGAGGTGTACATTGAGTCTCGATTAATCAAATCTGGAAGCCCTCTGCTAAACAGAATGTCCTGTGGTTTGGTTTCTTGGGAGTTTTCTGGATCCGTTACTAGGTTTGTTGGCTGATAGGATTGATTGTTGGACAGAGTTAAGTAGCGAGTTGTATGTGGGCATTGGTAAGAGACAGTTAGAGAATTCCACCTATTCAATTTGGCCTATTGGTTTTCAGTTGTTTCAATGTAATAATTACGGACATGGTTGGAACAACAAGCAGGACTGGATGTACTCTGCCAAACCATCCTGAGGTTGGGAAATCCATTTGTACTACACCCAGGAAAAAGTGATTCCAATTTGTAGATGGGAAGTGGGCTCGTACAACATGACCCTTGCCAAATGCATAATGCATTTCTGAAGGGCCAAATAATTCCTGGTTTAATAAAATAATTAATTACTTTAGGGCCCGAAGGGAGGTTTTATACATTTAAATTTTTCAATTTCCCACCCCTAGCTTAATTAGCAACAATCAGTGTTTACAATATTGCTTTTGTTTCTTTAAATATTGTTACAAAAGTAAATTAAATTAGACTGAGTCACTTTCTACCCAAAACATTCCTTGTCCAACTAGAGCTGAATAGATCATCAATGACAATGACAAGATCACAACTTTTAAATGGCGTACTCCACAATAACCAAGGGAGAAGTTGACTATAGCTGGTTGTACTTGGTTGCTGACAATTACGGGTATAAAAATTTTGAAGCAGCTTCTATACCCCCTTAAGGTGCCCTTAAGCTCCAGCAGCAGTAGAATTGTATTATTGCATTATGACTCACAACAGATTCCATATTATTATTATTATTATTATTATTATTATTATTATTATTAAAGGTGACTTACAGGTATTACAGGGCAGTACAGGATTACAGTGCAAGATGAATATTTAAACACAGTATAGTTAGGGCTTGTGTTTTTCAGGTTTTATTATTTTTGGTGCTTATTTTTAGCTATTTTCGAGTTTTATGTAAGTCTGTTTTTTTTGGGGCTTTCGTTTTTGATATACTGTATGAAATTAGTGTTTTTGGTTACTTTCCAAAATGCTTGCGCGTTTTTTTTTAATGTCAAAATATGTATAGTAGTAACTCAACAGTACTTGCATACTTAAATTGTACCTTCTTCTTCCACAACGAAATCCCTAAGATCACAGGCACATTCTTCTGGGGTTTTTGTGTGTAGGTATTTTTGTATTTTCGCCACAATTCTGTTTTAAATCCTCTGTATCTTAGCTGTAATGTAGCTTTAAATCCCGCTAACAAGCCTCCATCCTGATTGTAATCTCATTATAAATCTCGCTAGTGGAATCTCCAATAGAAATGTAGGAATGTGCTGTCACTCAGTAGTTGGGGCGAGTTTAAAGTATTCAGAACGAATCAACGATAGATGCAAGTCAGAAAGGCGGGACATTGCCCAGCAGCACTGGGAAATGTATTTATTATTTTTATAGTAAGTTTTATTTTTTAATAGAAAAAGAGTAAAGTCAGCATGAATTGATTAACACTTTCCACAGTTTTTCTTGTGTTTTCCGGTGTTTATTGGCTATCCACCTATTTAATTTATTTTGTATTGGGAGTGTTTTATCAAGTTTTATCAGTTAAAACTAAAAATCAGAAGCCCTAAGTATAGTTGACACTAGGTGCAAGTAATACTACTAAAATACAATATGAAACAGGATGCAACAAGTTAGTATTACAAGAGGTTATGGAGGTGATGTAAGTATATGCGCAGTGCAAATAATTGCGGATGCAAAATTAAATTGCATTGTGGCCAGGCAATTATTTTTTAAGAGCAATCCAAATTACTCAATAAGCACAAATAATGATCCGGAATTATGAGGGTCTCAATGAGCGCATCGGTCTATTTAGTGGCCGCACTTGCACAGTTAGGAGTACAGAGAGCAGTGTCCTATTGGCGCACGGAAAAGAAAAGTTCTCTGAGAAGGAGCTGAGAGTCCTTAGGGCTGAGGTCACTCAGCAGAAGTGTTCTTTGGAAAAGCCTCAGCCAACATCAGTTACGCTAGTATCCTTAGGAAATCATATGTATTGGCGTGCCCTTTTCAGCATGACATCCAGAAATGTGCTTAGCACTCTGGAAGAAGTTGGGCTATCCCTCCAACTGTGGTCTGAAATAAACCAGAGGCTAGGTAGTGCAGAGAACACAGCACTTTCACATGTGCAGGGATAGCAGTCCCTAGATTGACGCTGGGGTCTAGCTCATCAAACAATTCAGCTATGAGGTGAAAGGTGATCTGCAGAGTGAGACGTTAACGCTTTAGAACCTCATCCTCCGGCATCCCAAACAAAATTACCTTGAGATTGAATATGCCGAGTCTTCTTTGTCTTGCCTTTCTCCTCCGAAAGTGTTCCCGTCTCTCTTCAACAAGAGAGAAGTGTCGCCACGTCAGGAAATGTACCATAGCAGCCACCCTGAAGCCAATGACAGATCTCTGCAGGTGTGTGCTTTTATACAGCTATTAATTACTTGCTTCTACCATGATTTGCACCTTCTAAGGAGAGGTGAAAAGTTTTTAAGGGGGGTCAGCAATTGCATGAATGAAATGCAAAATCCTTACATCACATTATAATGTTTGTGTCCGCTTATTATCCAGATCCCTCCCAATTCCTCTTGTCTTCATTGAAATTTATTTCAATATAATTTTAACGGATTAATGATGGCAAAATGCAAATTTGATAGTGGGTGCTGAACACCAGGTGAACACCATTCTTTACATAAGCCACATTTTTAGCGACCGTTAACGTGGTGCGTAGATCAGGGAAGTCCAATGCATAGTAGGATGGGTAGATCAAGAGATCTGCAAGTGCAGTCTAAACAGGGCTTACCCAAATTTGGTTGTTTTAAATGCATTTTCTCCACTAGCTAACAGCGAAAAGAAAACAGTAGCCCATCATAGTTTATTCTAATACAGTTAACTATTACACACTGTCAGCGTATGTTTTAAAAATGCACTGAATACAACTGATATAGCATTTTGATTTCAAGGCCACATCACTAACATATTGTAGAGATCTCGGTTCCCGCAGGCAGGCGCATCACACAAGGTGAGGCAAGCCACACAATCCACTGCTCTTTTGTACAGCGGTATCAGCGCTATGCTTCAGTGCGAGAGGTCCCAGGTTCGCACCCGCCCTCCGCCTGTGTGTGGATCATCTCACCTTGTGTGATGTACCTGCCTGCATTAACCTAGATTTTATAATTAGGGCTTCTGATTTTCGGGTTTAACCTATAAAACCTGATAAAACACACCCAATCCAAAAAAAAATGAAATCAGTGGATAGCCAATAAAACACCAGGAAAACACCAGGAAAACTATGGAAATGGTTAATCAATTCACGTTAACTTTATCCTTTTCCCATTAAAAAATAAAACTTACTACAAAAATTATAATAAATACAATTCCCAGTACTGCTGGCCAGTGTCCCTCCTTCCTGACTTGCATCTGTCATTGACTCATTCTGAATACTTTAAACCCACCCTAACTACTGAGTGACAGCACATTCCTATTTCTACTGGAGATTCCACTAGCGAGATTTAAAATGAGATTACAATCAGGAAGGAGGCTTGTTAGTGAGATTTATATATGTATTATAGTTAAGATACAGAGGATTTAAAACAGAATTGTGGCGAAATGTACAAAAATAGCTATTCAAAGGGCTCCCGAGTGGGGATGGCAGGTTCCAGTCCAGACTATGTCACAGCGACCATGACCGGGAGCTCCTAGGGGGTGGCGCACAATTGGCAGAGCGCTGCCCGGGTATGGAGGGCTTAGGTCAGCAAGGGAATCCACGGCTTACCGTGTATCTGCAACCCATGTGGCTGATAGGGCACCTGTGGTTCTGCAGTGGAGCCGCCAGATCTGTGTTGTCCTCCACCGCTATAGGTCTGGTGATGATATATATATATATATATATAGGGCTACTGATTTTCCACGATCGTGGAATCACTGATGGAAAAAAAATAATACATTGCTTTGAAAACTACACTACCCAGAAGCCCAGCGATGATGCTTGTATAAAACGTTTTTGTATGTTTATTTGGATCATTGGATAACGAGAAAAACAGATGGTTTTGTGGGCGTTACGCTGATGGACTGTCTCTCTGTTGTGGCACAGCCTGTGTGCTGTGTGAGTCGAGTTGTTTAAAAATGCAACTAGCTGTTTTATGAGTTCTATTCTGTGGAATAATTTTGGAGTTCTATATACAGAAAAATACCTGAAAAGAAATGATTGTCAACCCCCTGATTAAAAAAAAAAAAACTTAATTGAATTTATGTATTCATTTATTAAATTATTGCAAATCTATTTCTCTGTCAACACAAGGAAACGACACGTGGTTGAGGTGAAACCTTTAGTTTTATAGCTTATTATTTATCACTTATCATTAACTGTTTAATAATACTACATACTCAGAGTGATTTTTAGTTTTCTTTACTCTTTTTATTTGTAACATGTCTCTCTCTAGTCTAGTCGCTGAATGCAAAGCCAATCTGTTTGCTGTGCAATGAATTTGTGTCTGTAGTTAAGTAATACAATATTAAAAGGCATTTCGTAACCAAACAAGGAGCCTTTGGAAATATGTATCCAGAGGGCACAGTAGTTAGATGTTCAAAAGTAGAAGCGCTGATCTCTTCGTACCAGTTATACCATTAATATGTCACATACATTTTAAAATGCTTGTAATGATACTCTGTTAAATTATCACACTGTTCTATTATTGAAGTACTATTCATATGGTCAAATGTGTAAGTCTTGTTCAGTATATGAACATTAAGTTATTTCATATTTAATACTGCTTAAAAATGTGCAGAGCAAAATACTCTGGCCCACCTACTCCTAACTTTTTTCCAATCTGGCTTCCTCAAATTTAAAAAAATAGTTGCTCTAACTAAGGCAACTCTATCTGTCCAGGGTATATGAGAAACACATGCAAGCAGTTTCACAGCAAAAAAAAAAAACATTCTGCGTTGTTGCAGATGAAACTACAGATGGGAGAGATAACAGTGTCCTGAATATTGTATTTAATTTGTAATTTTATGAAAATTGTATATTTTTGTAAAAATACCCCCTCGTTTTTGACTGCATATTGTAATGCCATCAATAAGCTTTTTTTTTTTTTTTCCAAAACACCTTTAATTAACGTACAGTACATTGTTACTAGTGGACTGATTTAAGAAATATTTTTTGTGAAAACTACAGTAACTAGGGACTTAATTGAAAAAAAAAATCATTTTTTTTTTATGTAAAAATGTTATTTATGTTCAAATTACATTGTGAATTCTTAATAAATTGGTAAAAATGGATTGGAGAATTGGTCATTTTGAAAAAGGGAACTTGCCATTCCCAAGAATGAAAAATCAGCAGCCCTATAATTATATATATATATGGTAACAGTATCCTGGGAGACAGTCAGCATGGTTTTAAGAAAGGGAGATAGTGTAATCTGATTTTTTGTGGATTCAACATTTACAATAGATAACTGCCAAGCACATGACATGGTTAATTTAGATTTCCAGAAAGCTTTTGACAAAGTCCTGCATAAAAGATTATTTCTCAAACTGACTGCAGTAGTGATTCAAAGAAATGCATGCACATGGATTAGGGAGTGGTTAACATGTAGAAAACAGAAAGTACTGATTAGATGAGTAACTTCAAAATGGAGCATAGTAACCAGTGGAGTACCACAGGGATAGTATTAGGTCCTCTGCTCTTCCTAATCTATATTAATGACTTAGATTCTGGTATAGTAGGGAAACTTGTTAAATCTGAAGGTGACACAAAAATAGGAGTGTCAAACACGGTCGCAGCAGCAAAGGTCATTCAAAATGATCTAAACACCAGTGGTGTAGTGGAGCAGAATGCACAAGAATGGCATTCCGGTACTTTTCTCAATAGGCAGAACTTTGACTTAAGAATCAATTTAAGAATAATTTTGATGCATGCGCAACGATGAAGAGATCTCTTTTCAGTGTGGAAATTGAGTCTTTCTGTACCATGCCATTGAATAGGCATTAGGAACCAGATTCCCTACGTGTCGCTACTGATGAGACACGAATCGGAGTCTCAGTCTACGATATCCGGCACGTATGTTAAATGTTTGCAGTCAAGTCAGATTTAATATGTAATACAAAAGCATAAATAAGGGCTATGTATTTATTTATCTGCTTTGCTTGTTTTTTTTTTGTTTTTCTCACAGTTTACAGTAGCAAAAGTTGTAGCAAATGTTCTGCTTTTGTGGATGAGGAAAAAACATTACAGGAAATAGATGTCTACAATTATTCATTTCGTCAATTTTTTTTTTTTGCAAAACTCCAAAAATGCTAATTCAAAAGTACTCATACCCCCTGACAAGAAAATTTTAATTAATATCTAATTGAGGCACCTTTAGCAATAATAACTTATTTTAAACGATTAGTATATTTGTCAATGAGCTTTTGGCATGATTCTTTAGTGATATCTGAATTCTTCAACGCAGAATTGTTCCAGTTCATTCAAATTCCAAGGACTTCTCTTGGGCAAAGCCATCTTCAACTCATACCAAAGATTCTCAATCGGATTCCAGAACCTTGATTTTATTCTTCTTTAACCATTCAGTATATTTTGATGTGTGATTTGGATTGTTGTTTTGTTGGAATGTCCAGTTGCTCTTTAAACCAAGTTTTTTAGTGGAGGTTTCAGATGATTGGCCAATATCTTTTGGTATGCTATAGAAACCATTTTACCATGTATTGGAACAAAAATTCCTGTGCTATTAGAGGAACAACAGCCCTATAGAAAGATATTACCACCTCTATGCTTTACAGTAGGTATGGTGTTCTTTCTTTGTACCCCTCACCAGAGTTTCTCCAAATGTAACAACTATCAGCATGACCAAATAGCTTGATTTTTCCACAACTGATATCAATCATTCAAATGCCGTTGTGACGTTTTCTTAAGAGTGGCTTTTTCCTTGGCCTGCGACCATTGAGACCTTCACCATGCAATACTCGACCTGTGGTTGAAATGGAAACCCCAATCCCACTTGCAGCAAATTCACTTTGAATATCTTTGGCCGTCAATCTCTGATTGTTATTAACCTTCCTCACAATTCTTCTACTTGTTCTTGGTGAAAGAACCTTCTTTCTTCCAGACCAAAGGAGCATTAGACAGTAGCATGATTCATGCACTTCTTGATAATAGAAACAATAGTTAAAATTGGGATACTCAAATGCTTTGAAATCTTTTTGTATCCTTCTCCAACTTTATGACAGTAAATAATGTTCTGCCTAAAGTCTTCAGATAGCTCTTTACTTTTTCCCATATTGACTTATTGGTAATGACAGCAAT
>NC_054534.1:62165094-62240094 GCF_017654505.1 Polyodon spathula | reverse complement strand
TTAGCCTAATAGCAGGCACTGTAGTTCACATGAAGGCTTCATAAGCTGTTGTTAAGATTCACTGTACAATACTGAGGTACAATACATTAGCAGTCCTCCACTACCATTGATTTATATTGATATATTCCACCCAAAATCAATTTTGGCACAGCCTGGCTAATTTATTATTCTCTTCCCATTGTAAACAATAGTAATTGATTTTTAAGCCATGTTTTAAAATGTAAAATCTGAATTCAAGTTAGCAATGGGCTATTGCTTCCAATTTCTCTATAGAGAAAAGTATTATCAATTAAAGTAGGTTGCAATGTAGATTGATGAATTCCTGTCTGGCTGGTATACAGCATGAAAAAAATATTACTGTAAAAGTCAATTTTCTAGGCACTTAAATAAAAAGGGGGGGGTGGGGTGCGCTACTAATGCACTGCAACGTATGCACTGGTGTGTCTATAAATAAACTATTGTACCACTGCCTCAATGCGATTACTACAGCCACACTTATGGCTCACAAAAACTTAACTTCTGGATCAGGAAGTCAAAAGCTCTCACTGCACTGGCTAGCAGGGCAATTGAAATATGACACACCTATCTCCTCACACACAAAGCAGCAACTTCATCAACCCAAGCAAACTGTGAAGTAGCTAGTAACTTGCTGACACACATACATGCCCACATACTCACACAACCTAAAATAGTACAGACAATCTTAAAATATATCACATTAAGCTTATTAATGGTAAATACATTAAGGATATAGCAAGTTTAATTTTAAAGAAATTCTTCATACAACAATGAGGTGGATTACTTATAGTTACTTGATCAAGTTTCACTAAAAGTTATTTCACACGCAAAGTGTACAAACTAAGTAACTAAGAGTTCAATTCTATGTAAATGTGTTACAATTAATTAATTTAGTTCCATGAAAGGAAAATGCAACTGGAATTATACTCAACGGTTCCTTGAAGCTTAGATTTTTGGTCTGCTGGTTTGGAAACTCTTTTGAAGTGTCCAGTACAAAAGTTTGTACCGAGTTTGATCCACATTGGATCAAACTCGGAAACAGAGCTTTCAATTCTTGATAGAATCAACAAACAGCTGCAACAAAGTCTTCAGTCCTTCGCTCAATCTTTTATTTACGCATGGATACTGTGGTTTTAGGTGTACAATAGACCCAGACTGGTTTATCTGATAACAGTCGCTGTAAGTTTTACGGCAGTCCTCCAGCCGGGCCTCAGTCTCGTTGCTTGTTGTAGTGACTCGCTTGCAGCTTGCTTCCTCTTCTTGGGTCCGTTTTCAGCCAGTCCCATCTTGGGTCCATTTTTAGGCAGAGTCCCGGAGTTGCAGCTTCGCTTAGCAGAGTGACAGCACCTTGTTTGGCATTCAATGTGGAGTGCAAAATGTATACTTTTGCTTCGATATTTATAGTCTTTTCACTGCTAAATAGCCACTTCCATGAGGTCATTTGTGTATCTTGTTTTTTTTAAACTCCCAGTCCTTTGATGTTTTAATGGCCTTTTCCATTGGGACAGCACTAGTTTATGTCTTCCTTGCGTCAAAACGATTGTTGTTGCACATGTGAATTATCTGTATATTATTCAACAGTCCTTTCAGCCTAATCCAGTTCAGACACCACCTAGCCCCATTCACCTCGTTCAGTAGGTCACATAGTTCAGTATGTCTGCAAAAGAGAGGCCCTCTTCTCAAGACATAGTAGTTTGCCCTGTTTCTCAAGACACACATTTTCATTAATTAACCCAGTTGCATTTCCAATACACGTTCATATATTATTATCATATTCAAGGATTATGCCCTGCACAGCACTGTTTAATACCTTTTTTTAATTTGTATTATTACAACACATTTGTAAAAGCCAATGCAGCAGGAACTATTTCATAAGTATGGTTTTGGAAAGAAATGTTCAGTAAAGAAAGGAAGATATCTTCTTGAAGTGTTTGGGTACTTGATAAACAGCTGCAATGTTGGATGTATACCTTGATTTTATGCTCTGTTAATTATTACTTTTTACATTCATTTAAGTACCATTTGTCAGTGGTTTACTCTGTTACTACTGGAATTTACAGTAATGTAGTAGTATATATATATATATATATATATATATATATATATATATATATATATATATATATATATAATTTTTGACATTGCATTTAAATTTACTTGAACCAATTATTTAGACATTTTGAAAAACAGAATAGTTTCTAGCAGTTTAATTAAAAACAAAAAACAACACTGTAAAATTATTAATGGAATAAAATATTGCAAACAAGGGTTATTTCGAAACTAAACCTGTGTATTTTTCTTTATTTATCGGTGTAGGGAAAAAAACGAATTGTAAAATTATTATTATTATTATTATTTTTTTTAAACAGAACAAAGTTGTTTCCTAAAATTGAAGGCTCAAAGGGGGACGACTTTTATGCCAGTGCAACCTACTCCTACTAATAAATGTCTGATCATGCCAAGCTAAAACATTTTCTCACCTGTGCTCAATGCTGGTAGCCTTGGCACAGCAAGGCATGGGCTCTATAAGATGTTGGCAAGTCACTTGCCTTTGAGGAAATGCTATTCTTGCAAAGTACCAAACAAGTCTCTTTATCTTTACATATACCTGTACACTTGGTTATGTAGCAGTGTGACAGAGATCAAATGACGCTTGGCGTTAGATCTCCCTCCCGATCTGTGAGGGCACTAGGTAAAGGGAACAGAATACCCTGGACGAAAAGGCATGACACTTTATTCCCGTGGGTAGGTGGAAGTTGGCCAGCTAGAAAAGGGACTGAGCTATGTTACCCAAATGCAATGACCCGTACGGGAAACAGCGTGTCATTCGTGGATTGGAGAGGAGGGCATAAGATAGGGGTAAAGTAATCGGTTCTTTTGTGAATGGTTGGATTTGACCTTGAAGGAGTAAAACATATTGCTGAAAACCGTGAGTGTTTGTTTTGTGTTTGTTATTGTCGGCTGTAACTGTTGTTTGTCTCAATAGACTACCAGTAACATGATCCAGAGCTGTAGCACAAGCCAGCATCAACCTGGACATCACTTTCATCCCTGCATTCAACGGAGTAGAGTAATTACACCACTAGCACCTGGATTCACTCACCACTTTGCCACAAGCAGTCAAAACTATTGCCTTTTATCGTTAAAGTTCGTAATCAACAGAGAACAGTATATCATGGCAGTGGCACAATATGAACAATGGATTAACCAACATTGAACATGATTATGATGGCTTAGAAAGCAACGGAAACTCTGACTCTTAATTGCAGCAGTTTTGACAGGCAAAGGGTTAAGATGTAGAATTCCCTGACTTCTGAACCTGCTGACAAACATAAAATGTAATCACTATATGTATACAAGCTGTACAGTTCTGTTATCTACAGACCAAGAGAACATACTTGATATGCTATTCCCTATTTCTCCTTATCTAATTACCACAATCGTGAGTAAATAGTTCCAAAGAATGATGTACAGTATTATCATAGTTCTTTTTAATAGTAAATCATTGACATTCTTTTTAAGGAAGACCAGAAGAGTGAAAAACAATTTATTGACTAATGAAATAAGAAAATCTAGAAATAATTTATCAGTTCACAGAGCGCAATACAAATGATATATAGCTTAATTTTAGAGAAACCTGCTGAGGGGGTTTAGATGTAGATTTACTGTTTCCCACTGACATTGTGCATTTTTAAATTCAGAAACATAATGCAATCAGCGGAAATCTCTTTTGTCTTTGAAGGGCAGAGGTGGTCTCTCTTTTTTTTTTTTTATTATTATTATTATTTTTAGTGTTTCTCTGGAGACACAATAATCAAATTTTTATTACTTCCTAGAACTGAGTAAAATATTTCAGCTGTCACATTAAGTTTCAGCACAACTGGAAATTGAAACAATACAGTTCTACAATGTTCTGTCACAAGCAACTATTTGATAAAGCAGCATGTACTGTAGAATACTGCAGGAAGGGCAATGAATTTAAATGTAACATTTATGTCTTGGTTGCCCTAGGGCAAGCACAATCCACATTAATAATTCAGAGTTCCTTTCAAATATATTGTTTTAACGTACATTTATTATGACAAAATCCCCCAAAAAGTAATGCAGCACAACTGCAATGTTACAAGCAAGTTATTTTAATCAGAGGTTTTAAAATGAATCATTCTGTTCAGTATAGTTCACCTGTACCATGATGAATAAAATATTTCTACTGGTGATATTACATATAAATGGGCATGTTATACATAATTGATTAATGTTTGACCTCAGAAATATGTTGATAATGTTTTCTGTTTGGAAAACTTTGTTAATGTCCCTGGGAGTGTATTGCTTCTTAAGATGAGTATCAGCAAGTGTAAATAGATACTGCTTTAAGGAATAATGTTTTAACACAGGAGCTTAAAAATAAAGTTTTTTTTCTGTTCTGGCTTATTGAAAAATAGATCAAGTTAGTATTTTTATTTCTTTATTTCTTGTATTTCTTCAACTGGCTGAAGTTCCTTATATATCCTAACTAGAAAATAGAACAGTATCCTAATTTGTTGACCAAGTAAGATAATGCTCAGTGGGTCAATATTTGTGACTTCCTTGTTGGTCCCTGTGGACTTTTTAAGACTGTTTTGTAGAGAGATCAGGATCACATAACAGTAGAGTAGCCAGTTAATTAGAAACCTTTTCAACCTTTTGATAGGAGTAGGTTGCACTGGCATAAAAGTCGTCCCCCTTTGAGACTTCAATTTTAGGAAACAACTTTGTTCTGTTTAAAAATAATAATAATAATAATAATAATAATTTTACAATTAGTTTTTTTCCCTACACCGATAAATGAAGAAAAATACACAGGTTTAGTTTCGAACTAACCCTTGTTTGCGATATTTTATTCCATTAAGCTATTTTTGTTTACCCGTGTTCCTGTAGTGCAGATGAAATGATTTATTTTTATTTTAATGCCCCTGTGGCAGGCTGGCGAGTGGATAGAGGCCCAGAGACAGTCTGTAGTTCAGAAAAATAACTATTTTATTATAAATAAACACAAAAATGAAAGGGCACAAGGGCCAAAATAAAGGGATTTAAACAGAAATAAAGCAAGACAAAAACAAAAATAACAATTTCCAGGCTGGACAATGCCTTCACTGGATTCAAACTTTCAAACATACAAACAAACCACCAACCTGCTTCCTCAGCTCCCTCTTCCTAAATGAGAAGCAGAGGCCTCCTTTTATGTTAGGTGGCTGGGTGCTGATTGATTATTAATTAACCTAATCAACTAATCAACTCCAGCCACCTGAACATAATAAACCCAGGCAGGTAGGGGAAATTAACCCCATCCCTGCCAATTTAAAAAGACACACACCTCCCCCCATGTACAACGTACACCGGCCGCAATCGGCCAACTCCCCCCTCCCCCCCACCCTCCCCACCCCCCTCCCCCCAAGAGTCCAATTATGTCCCTTGGGTGGGCTGTTATGGTGGGTGGTGGTGGGCGGGGTTGATGTCGGAGCCCCCAAGCCTTCTTTGGTTGAGGGGGCCCCGGATCTCCAAGGTAGTACGGCGACGGCGGCCCGGCTCCCTCTAGTGGCGGAGGCGGCGACGGCGGCCCGGCTCCCTCTAGTGGCGGAGGCGGCGACGGCGGCCCGGCTCCCTCTAGTGGCGGAGGCGGCGACGGCGGCCCGGCTCCCTCTAGTGGCGGAGGCGGCGACGGCGGCCCGGCTCCCTCTAGTGGCGGAGGCGGCGACGGCAGCTCCTCTCCCTCTCTGGCTCTGGGAGCGGCGGCAGCTTCTCGGCCCTCTCTGGCTCTGGGAGCGGCGGATCCTCGGCCCTCTCTGGCTCTGGGAGCGGCGGCAGCTCCTCGGCCCTCTCTGGCTCTGGGAGCGGCGGCAGCTCCTCCTCCCTCTCTGGCTCTGGGAGCGGCGGCAGCTCCTCACCCCTCTCTGGCTCTGGGGGCGGCAGCTCCTCCTCCCTCTCTGGCTCTCGGGAAGGCGGCTCACCCCTCTTTATTGCAGTGACCGGGGCATCTCCCATGTCTACCGCCAGGTAATTAACCACCATGAGGGCAACCTCTGGGAAGGACGCTGGGTGGTGTTGTTCCTCCCACTGTTCCCACCTCTCCCCATCTCGATGCCACAACGTGTTGATAACTATGGGGAGATCGTGGACGAGGTCTGCCTCAGGGTGCATCAACCGGTCTCCTGGGACGGTGGTGAAGGTGGTGGTGCTGGAGGTAGTGGGGTGGCCCCTGATGCCCGGGGTGAACACTGCATCTCTTCCTGGGCCTGGTTGTAGGGGCATCCTGCCCAGTTATGGCCATCTTCCTCACACCGGCCAGACCAGTTTACCGGTGGCACATCTGGGCAGGACTGCCAACGATGGTCCTCCTTCCCGCACCAGGAACACCAGGGGAAGAGGCTGGCCGGGTCCTCCAGCGGTGGCTGCAGCAGCTTACATTTCTTCAGCTGCTGCTTGTCCTGCCTTTGTCGCTGTCTGCTCTTCTTTCCCATAATCCCCAAAAAATAATAATAATTCTCCCAAAAATTCAAAAAAAATAAAGAAATACTGCTCTGAGCCTCTAAGTGGCGCTATCCCACCCTGACACCAAATGTGGCAGGCTGGCGAGTGGATAGAGGCCCAGTGACAGTCTGTAGTTCAGAAAAATAACTATTTTATTATAAATAAACACAAAAATGAAAGGGCACAATGGCCAAAATAAAGGGATTTAAACAGAAATAAAGCAAGACAAACAAAACAAAAATAACAAAAATAACAATTTCCAGGCTGGGCAATGACTTCACTGGATTCAAACTTCTTTCTTACAAACAAACAAACAAACAAAAACAAACAAACAAACAAACAAACAAACAAACACAAACAAACAAACAACCTGCTTCCTCAGCTCCCTCTTCCTAAATGAGAAGCAGAGGCCTCCTTTTATGTCAGGTGGCTGGGCTCTGATTGATCGTTAATTAACCTAATCATCTAATCAACCCCAGCCACCTGAACATAATAAACCCAGGCAGGTAGGGGAAATTAACCCCATCCCTGCCAATTTAAAAAGGGCAGAGCTTTGCTCTGCCACAGCCTCTTATATTTTATAGTACTGTATTTATTTTAAAGTACTGTGCTGTCCACATTAGAATTAGTCTGCCCAGTACCCACAGTATACTACCAGTATTGCTACACTGTTTAAAGGAGTTACATTTTGCTAGAGAGCAATCAGATTGAATTTCATATTGAGAAGGTAGTTCTGATTTGGCTCAAATTTCAAGTCATTTGATGCTCATCCCTGTTTATTAGTGCTAGCCTTGAGTGCAGCAGTTTCTTTAGAATTACAGTTAGTAATAGCAATTTAATGTACTATTTTGCATAGGCCATCTAAGCAACAACATAACACCATGCTGAAAACTTGGCTCAAGCGTGTCACTTAGATTTATATTTGTTTACTGTGATTATCTGCCTACCACGAATCAGTTATTCAGCTTTATTCTATATGCTCAAGACAGGCTATATAGTATCAAGACAGGCTATATAGTAACAAGACAGGCTACAAAAATTAAGCTCCATTCTATTTTTGAGACTATCTTTTGCTATTTAATTAGATATAACTCAGTAGGACTTTTTTGCCATTGTTTTCAGTGGTCATTACGTGCCAACAGAATGAGTTACTGTCTGTTAAAGGTGCAGATTATCAATTACCATCTTGATTTTATTGGTTAACCTGTGCCAAACAAACATAAGTGATAACTGCAGGCATTTAAATAACAAATTGTTGCATGTTTTGTATTCACTACAAAAATGTATTCAAATAGTAAGATTGGCTGGGAACTGAAACCCCTTCTCAAAATTACCCAAGTATCTGTCTATATATGGCAAATATGGACTGGCCTTCGAGTCACATATCAGAAGATGATTGGCCCCGTGGGAGGGCAATACTGACTGACTGGGATTATATTTGCCTGTATAGCCATGTTTGCTTCATGAAATCTTTCATAATTTGTGAATAACTTAAATAGGAAAATAGTACAAGTAATACAAGGGTTAAAGGAAAGTAAGGGGGGGGGGGGATTGGGAGGGAAATAAACACTGATAATGGTTGGAATTTAAAAAAAAAATGTAACAGTAAGTTTTCAATAAACTGTATTACTTCAATTTGGCGCAGCAGCGTTTATTTTAAATTGATCAAAATAACTGCGGCCCTTAAATGAGGGCAGCCTTTATTAATAGTACAATGCTTTGCAAATGCTGCAATATTTGATTACATGACTTAAGGCATTTTAGAAGCGACGCTGTTGGAGCCTGCGATCTGCAGCACTATACTCCTGTGTGTTTTGGGGCTTGTATACTGTACATTTACTGACAGTTAATGAGAGTCTATTAGGTGGGAGTTGGGAGGTCAGGGGAGTACTGTACCAGTGAATCAGGAGTGTGTATCGGTTGCTATGGGGCAGGACAAGAGAAGCAGAGAGAACGGTAGTTGAGTGTGATGCCGGTTTTCTTAATGAAAAATATTACCTCTAAATTACCTCTAAAATTTCTGTTTATTTCTGTTAAAACTAAACTATATCTATCAGTTATTATTTTTTTCTTACTTTAATTTACCTGCTTGTTTGTAGTTTTTCTGTAAGAGAAAGTGAAACTAAATCTTCTCATAGATAGTAAGCATATATAATTGTACAGGACTGAGTAAAATTCCAATTGAATAAAAAAAACAAAACAACTAAACACTCTACAAGAAGATATCACAGGCCAGCTTTCAGATAGTGCTAGAGTGACCGGCAAAGCTCTAAGTTCCTCTGAGTTTAATTTATCACCATCTAAGCTGAGGACGAGGTAAACAGACAGCCCTTATTTTATCCCTGCTGTGTTGGCTGACATTAAGGACTGCTGTGCTGTATGTAGTTCATCTTGGGTTGTCTGTCGGGACTGTACCATGAAATACAATTTGCTTACTAAGGTGGGTGTACATTAGATTGTATTACATGCTGGATTGAGGCTACAGTCTCTTCAGGGGCGTCACATGCGCATAGCGAGAGTTGCGCGTTTCTTTATTTATTTTTTGAGTAGGGGTAGAATAAAAATACCTTTACCTTTCTTTATTGAGAGGGGCGTTTATTAAAATGCTGATATCTGAGTGAGGCGTTAATTCAAGGGCGGCGTTAAGTTGAAGTAATAAGGTGTTCTTTTTTTTGTCAATTTACTTTTTTTTACAATTTTTTTTGTTATTTACTTCAGCACGAGGCGTGCTGGACACTCAGTGCGGGAGGTGAAAGTAACAAAAAATAAATAATGAATGAGAAGTCATTAAACGTTAAATTTTAAGCAAGTATCGAATATTGAATATTAGCATCAAATAATAAATACTTGCATTAAATATTAAATTAATTTATCAAATGTTAAATTTTAACATCAAATAATAAATTCAAGATTGAACGTTAAATACTACCATCAATTTCCATTACATGAGAATAGAGGTTGAACTTTATGCTGATTTGAACTCGGCTCTCGCCAAGATAAGCACCAACTAAGACGTAGCTTTGCAGTAAACTAATGTGATCCATCTGCATCTCCATCCATTTGCATTGTTTTCCATCTGATGATGTAGATGTCCGTCTGTCTGGTGTTGATTGCTGAAGTGTAATGCTGGCTCCAGGGATAAGCTCATTTTGCCTCCCCAGCGCATCAGCACACACAACGGCTGCGTGGCTCCGGGGATCAACCCATTGCGGTCTCCCCAGCGCATCAGCATGACAACCATCTGGATTGAGCTAAGTAGGGTACATCTCTGGGGTCTTCAAGTGGGCAGCTTCCATCCTCAGTGTTTTGTTGACTAGCCCACAACACCTCAAGAGGGCTCAACTGTGATTCTGGAGTCCTAGCATCACCCCCCTCCATCCCCCCCACTCAGCTCAGCCCAGCTTACTTACTTGTACATCAGCGTTGCTTTCTTTCTATTGTGCTTGAGAACCTCATCCAGAATCTTTCCGTCTCAGCCAGTTGCTGCTCCTTTCCCCCTGCTTCAGATAAGTTCTTCACTGTGCGATGCAACTCTTGGCAACTGAACCCAACGTCTCTGAGAAACCGGGTTGTAGAGTGTGTCACAAATCCTTGACACCCCACCTCCACTGGGTAAACTCAGACTTCCTATCCTCGCTGTTCCGCTTCAGCAGTTAATTGAGCATACCGAAGTTTCTTCCTCTCATACGCCTCATCGACAGCATCCTCCCATGGCACTGTTAACCCTACCAGATGAACAAGGCGTGTTGATCCAGACCACAAGACAATGTCTGGTCGAAGGTTAGTGGTGGCAATCTCAGATGGAAAAATAAGCCGTTGACCAGTTCTCTTCCAGTCTCTAGCAGCTTCCAGTTGTCCTGAGCAAGGCTTGGTTTTAACACCTTTTCTTGGTGGTTGCTCTCCTGGACGGAAGAATATTGTCTTTTGTGTGTACTGCTTTGATGGAACTGGTGGCAACTTATTGGTCAGGTTACGCTTGTCTTTCAATGCTAAGGCCAAACATCGCAGCACCTGGTCATGACGCCAAGAAAACTGTCTTTGGCTAAGACCCACCTTACATGCTGTCAAAATGTGCCTTAATGTTGCAGGTGATGAACACAAAGGACATGAGGGATCCTCACCCACCCAGAGGTTTAGGTTCTGTGGTGATGGGAGAACATCATATGCTGATCTGATGAGGAAACTGATCCTGCTCTGTTCCATTGTCCATAGGTCTTTCCAGCCGATCTTGCATTGTTCCATACTCTGCCATATCATCCTTTCTCCCTGCTTGGCCTGGGAAATGGCCTTTACACACCTGATCCTCTCCTCCTGCTTTTGCACCTCATTGACTACCAGCTTCCTCTGTTGAGCTGGGGTTGCCTTATGCCATGTAGGAGGAGCTGAACTGAGACCAAAACCTCCTTTTCCATGCTGAACTTGCCCTAAAATATCTCTGATTCGAAGGGCAGCCTTAGCATCTTCCACTGCATTCTTTGCCGTCCATTTTCTTCCAGTTTTCAACACAGGTGCTTTTGCCTCCCTTACGCACTTGTCACATGAATCTACTAATGTAATTTCCAGTCGGACTTTGGCACGCTTAAACTCCTTGGTTACTCCTCCTCGAATGTTAAATACTACCACTGAATGTTAAAAACTAGCATCAAACATTAAATATAAGCTTTATACATTCAATCAGCCTTTTATCCATTCGATGTGAGCTTTATCCATTCAATGTGCCTTTTATCCATTCGGTGTGCACTTTTTCATTCACTGTGCCTTTTATCCATTCGATGCATGCACTTGCATACTGTCAATCAATCCCATCCACCCCTCCCATTCCCACCCCTTCCACATCGGGGAGATTGGTGTTCCTGCTTGATAATGTTGGTAGGAACTAGGAACTGGAACATTTTAAATTAAAAAAAGGAAATTATATACTTACAGGGAAGGTGTTCTTTTTTCCTTTTAATTGTATATTTTGAATGAACCAGTAGAACAGGAGTACAGCAGGTGTTTTCTCTGTGAGGGAGCCTCTCGAGAATGTTCTGGAGATTTGGTTTAGGAGACAGTGTGACCATGTAATCATGTTCAGTGTTGTCTGAAATGTGTAATATTTACTGCTTTTTCAGGCAATACTAATTTTTCTAGGACATATGACCTCTTTCAATCAATGAACCACGGATAAAGGTCGGGCGAGGGGAAGAGGGAATGGGCTCGCCCCAGGTTCGGCTGCCAGAGTAGGGCTGAAGTGAAGCTGAAGCGTCTCATCTCTCCTCTTGCAGCAAAAAAAGTAAATACATTAGGGAAGATAACCACATTATAGGTCTAATATTTATTTAGTTATAAAACGAATGCTGAATAAGATGTCTGTGACATAAAGTGCCAGCACAGCTTTTCTTCAGTTCAGATATTGTATCAAAAGGGAGAGACAGAAACAGAAGTTAGACTAAGAAGTTGTTTACCGTTTGAACAACACTGGTACTGTATTTACTGTAGAAATATTGCATGAATCACTAGTTTAGGGAATTGGGGGATATGCTGTAGGAACATTACAACCAATTGAGTTGAGTTATAATTGAGAGCCTTATAGCGAGGGAGCACTGTATGTGTGTGTGTGTGTGTGTGTGTGTGTGTGTATATATATATATATATATATATATATATATATATATATATATATATATATATATATATATATATATATATATATATATATATAGTGCCTATAGAAAGTCTACACCC
The DNA here is from genome assembly GCF_017654505.1 of Polyodon spathula. Lineage (NCBI taxonomy): Eukaryota > Metazoa > Chordata > Actinopteri > Acipenseriformes > Polyodontidae > Polyodon > Polyodon spathula. Next base: position 62,227,845 of record NC_054534.1, on the reverse strand, counting down.
CCTTGAACTTTTTTCACATTTTGTTGTGTCAGTGCCTCAGAGTTTCATGCATTTAAATGAGGATTTTTTTTCCACTTATCTACACACCATACTCCACACTATTAAGGGGAAAAAAGTTTTTATTCAGAAAAAAAAAAAATTATATATTAAAAATACAAAACTGAAAGATCATAATTGGACAAGTCTCCACCCCCCTGAGTTAATACTTGGTGGAAGCACCTTTGGCAGCAATTACAGCTGTGAGTCTGTTGGGATAGGTCTCTTGAAACTTTGCACAACTAGATTTGGGAATTTTTGACCATTCGTCATTACAAAACTGTTCAAGCTCTTTCAAGTTCCTTGGGGAGCATTGATGGACAGCAATCTTCAAGTCATGCCACAAATTTTCGATTGGATTTAGGTCAGGGCTCTGACTGGGCCACTCAAGGACATTTACCTTTTTGTTCCTTAGCCACTCCAGTGTAGCTTGGGCTGTGTGCTTTGGGTCATTGTCATACTGAAAGGTGAACTTTCGTCCCAGTTTCAGCTTTCTTGCAGAGGGCAGCAGGTTTATATATACAGTGGCTTGCAAAAGTATTCAGACCCCTGACCAATTCTCTCATATTACCGAATTACAAATGGTACATTGAAATTTCGTTCTGTTTGATATTTTATTTTTAAACACTGAAACTCAGAATCAGTTATTGTAAGGTGACATTGGTTTTATGTTGGGACATATTTTTAAGAAAAATAAAAAACTGAAATATCTTGCTTGCATAAGTATTCAAACCCTGTGCTGTGGAAGCTCCCATTTTGCACCAATGAAAGAAATTGCCCTAACGAGGACACAATTACCTTACCATTGACCTCCACCTGTGAACCATTAAAGTTGCTGTCACATTTTCTGGATAAAAACCCCACTGTTGAAGGATCATTGGTAAGGCTGTGAATCTGAAGGAAAATGAAGACCAAAGAGCATTTTACAGAAGTTAAAGATAAAGTAATGCAAATGCATAGATTAGGGAAAGGGTACAAAATAATATCCAAGTGTTTGAATATCCCAGTGAGCACAGTTGGATCAATAAGCAGGAGGAAGCTGCATCACACCACCCAGGCACTGCCAAGAAAAGGCCGTCCCTCAAAACTCAGCGCTCAAACAAGAAGGAGACTTGTGACAGAAGTCACAGAGAGGCCAACAATCACTTTGAAGGAGCTACAGAGTTCAGTGGCTGAGAGTGGAGTAATGGTGCACCAGTCAACCATATCAAGAGCTCTGCATAACACTGGCCTGTATGGGAGGGTGGCAAGAAAGAAGCCATTACTCAAAAAGTACCATCTGAAAGCACATCTGGAGTTTACCAGAAAGCATGCGAGTGACCCAGCTGCAATGTGGGAAAAGGTTTTGTGGTCAGATGAGACCAAGATAGAGCTGTTTGTCCAAAACTCAAAGCGTTATGTGTGGCGCAAACCTATCACTGCCCATGTCTCAAGACTCACCATCCCTACAGTGAACTATGGTGGTGGCAGCATCATGCTGTGACTGAGCATCATGCTGGGACTGAGCATCTTGTTACAATTGAAGGAAGAATGGATGGGGCAAAATATAGGAAAATACTGCAAGAGAATCTGCTTCAGTCCACTAAAGAACTGAAGCTTGGGAGGAAATTCACCTTTCAGCAGGACAATGATCCCAAGCACAAGGCCAAAGCAACATTGGAGTGGCTCAAGAACAAAAAGGTGAATGTCCTACAGTGGCCCAGTCAAAGTCCTGATCTCAATCCCATTGAGAATCTGTGGCACTATTTGAAAATTGTGGTCCACAAGCGTTGTCCAACCAACCTGAACAACCTGGAGCAAATCTGCCAAGAAGAATGGAACAAAATCACTCCGACACTGTGTGCAAAGCTGTTACTTACTTACCCCAAAAGACTTAAAGCTGTTATTGCAGCGAATGGTGGCTCTACCAAATATTAATGTGTGGGAGTTGAATACTTATGCAAGCAAGATATTTCAGTTTTTTATTTTTCTTAAAAATATTTCCCAACATAAAACCAATGTCACCTTACAACAATTGATTTTGAGTTTAAGTGTTTTAAAATAAAATATCAAACAGAACGAAATTATAATGTACCATTTGTAATTCAGTAATATTGGAGAATTTACTTTTGCAAGCCACTGTGTGTGTGTGTGTGTGTGTGTGTGTGTGTGTGTGTGTGTGTGTGTGTGTGTGTATATATATATATATATATATATATATATATAGAGTGGTGTTTTTTTTACAGGGCAAGGGGTCCACTCTGTACAAGACGTAAGCAGCTCAGTCATACATGTAATGCACAGGGTGCACTTTATATTAATACATTTTCAGTAAATTAAGGTGGACTTATATTGAACCCAAAGACAATTATGTATGAGTATAAGGGCAGATTGAGCAGTATAATATTCGTTGGACTGAGCTAGATAAGGATGTTTTCCTAGAAAATTAGCAGGGGTTAAAATTAATGATCTGGGACAGGGCTGATGACTTTTACAGCCTGATGTAATACAAGGAGTATAAAAGGAGGGTGTTAACATTTTATTACAATACAGTAGGCATAGGTTCCAATACTATGAACTAAGTAGTTATTACTTAGCGTTGATCATGTATAATTAAGATAATCTGCTTTAGAAATTTTTTTTTTAAAAATTGACTGAAAAATTGGCTGATCATTCTAGGTTTTTAGGTTTTAATCCATGTTTTAGGTGCTAGATTATATGCTCTTCTGTTGAGTCTTTTTACAGCGTTTTTATATTCTGTTATTTTTTTCATCCAAAGTGTTTTTTTTTTTTTTTTTTCTAGTTTTCTAGAGGTTTCATTAATAAGGAATTATGACTATAAAAAATAGCTGAATTTTTTCAGAGCAATCATTTCTTCAGGATCATTGCCCAAGGTGTTCCATTCAGGTGGCAAAGTGTCTCAGAGGTTCAACAGGGGAAACACTTTGCATTTGAATGTGCACCCTGACCCATAAATACCATTCCGGTCTGCTAACCAGCTTTGATTTAACATTTCCTGTAGAAAAATGGACAAAGGGCAACAACTTCTTGGGTATCCAAGACAACGAATGCATGTGTGCAGTCAAGAGAGGCACTACCAGCTTTGATTTATAGGAATGTGGGAAATTCAGTTATTATGCTTGGAATGGCTTTAAAAAAAAAAAGACGGCAAAGCAACTTTTTTTTTTTTTTTTTTTTTTACTATAGATCAGGTTGTTTCATGAATGAGTCATTTTTACTCCAGCAGTTTTTCCCACCTCAAGTGGAGACAATGTGCCTTTAAAAGCATACACTGTCTTCTTGTTGGACAATGCTCTTTACTCCCTGGGCAATATAATTGAAGTATACAATCACTCCCTTCAGAAAGAACACCAGAGGCATAACTGAATACACAGATCCCTGGGGGGCAAGGTGGCACAGCGGATAATCCACTTGCCTTTCATGGCTTTTACTTCTAGACATCAAGGTCTGTAATTAAATGGGTTTGGTTGTCTTAAGCCCCAATTTGGCACCATTGACATTATCTGCTTGGGTAGGGACTGTTAAGGTCAGGATGACGATGTAATAACTACAAGATGAACTTCACATGGTGTGCTTTGGCCCTCAACTGTCAATATAACTGAATTTACAAGCACAAAAAAGCAAGAGAATGGTTTTATATATGTTATTGTATTTATTTATTTACTATACATTTTTCACCTGTTTCAACATCACAATTTGAAATGCCCTTTTTGTCTGCTAATCTAATGCTACAAATCTGCTGAACCTTGGAGGTATGGGCCCAGCCTGCAAAGTCTCAACCTGAACTCTTTGGGCACCTACCCGCTCCACGTGATTTTCCCTGTGGATCCCCAGCCAAGGTTGACAAATTGGTGCCTAAAACAGTTTTGACCCACTGTGCAGTTTTACTCGGTGAACAGATTGGGACATAGGGTCCTATTTTGAATCACCTTTAAAAGGATTAAAATAATGTCACTGGAAGAAATCTTGCAAGAAGCTATTAATAACTGAATTGTCCATTCATATAAGCAAGTGTATACTTTTACAATTGTTGTATTTGCCTTTGCTATTCCACTTACTTTAAAATGTCTTAGTATTTATACATGTTTTTTGGATGTCTATGTACACACATTTTGTATTTGTTTGATTTGCTTTACCTTTTAGAATCCTTTATCCAGTTTTGCCAATATTCAGAAAATTAAGGTGAAGCTATATAGCAATTTTAGTGCATTCTCTGTCTTGAAAGTGATTACACCGTGTAACAATTTTTTTTTTTTTTGTTCCTGGGTAGTAAGTGTTATTTCCTAATTGCTTATGCCGCAAAAGTATAGAAAATGGCTATTATTCCCCACAAACTTTGCTTTTGTGACCAGGACAGTGATATTTCAAAATATCACTATTTCCAATGGGAAAACGGGCAAATGTGTTCTTCTCGTTCACATAAAGTCAGAAAAAAACAACATATGAATTCAAATTAACATGTATTTATACTAAAGTAATACAAAAATGACTACAAAAGATTTAGAAGTGAGTAGTTTTTCGAGATGTACGATTATACTGAATTTATTTATTTATTTATTTGTATTTACAGTATAAGAAGTGAGTAGTTTTTCGAGATTTATGATTATTTTTCAGCTGCTCAACTTAGTGCATAGATTGCTGACTCGCCTTATTTTCTTACTGACATCCTGGAAGACATCTGCTTGAACCATCACCTAAGAGAGTGAATCCTCTCCCTTGCTATGCACATTGACATCTGGAAATTTTCTGCATGGCTAGAGTTCAGATCACATCCTGACTGACTGTACAGAGATGCAAGACTTACACTCTCTAGGGCTGACACAATAGGCAATGATGTGTGTTAACCCCACCTACAGACAAGATTAATTATCCCTTAATTGTATTGCCTAAATTAGAAATATGGTGATCAATTGAGCACTGTATCTCTTTATATTTTAAATGAGAAAATAGGCAAATTCACCATTAAAAACTGCACTTTGACAGTTACCATACATTATATATAATATTATACTTTATATATATATATATATATATATATATATATGAATATATATATATATATATATATAGAGAGAGGAGAGAGATAGAGAGAGAGAGAGAGAGAGAGAGAGAGAGAGAGAGAGAGAGAGAGAGAGAGAGAGAGAGAGAGATGGTTATCTGAATGCACTTATGTCTAAAGTTCTAACTAACTTTTCAAGGTTTTTGAATCGTTTATTGATCCAAATTTGTAGCCCTAGAAAAACAATCCTTAATGCTATTTTTAAAACTGAATAAGACAATATACCATAATTTGTAACAAGGCATCTGTTGTTAAAACATGACAGTCTAAATTGATTATGTGTCACACAGGCCATATGCAGTAAATCATATTAATTCAGTGGATTTTAATCCATGGACATTATACTTAAAGCAAGCAACACTTCAGATCAATATGGTTTCTGAACAAGTTTTTCTCCAACGCTATATGGCAAGAAAAATGATCATTTAGCGATATCTCAAATTGCATTTTAAGATATCTTTAAATATTTAGCGATACCGGTATCTTTAAATCATTTGCAGGTATCTATAAATTAATTTGAGATGTCTGTAAATAAACAATATTGAAGATATATTAATTTCATTTTGCAATATCTAAAAATGAAATAGAGATATCTCAAATTGATTTACAGATATCTTTAAATAATGTTTTGCTAGCATGGTACGCCAAACTCTCATTTTAAGACATCTCAAATTGACCTCCTGTTCATTTAGAGATATCGGTAAATCGTTTTAAGAAATCACTTAATGACTTCCTGTGAAAATGCTTTGTTTTGAAATATTTTTAAATTAACAAGAAGTTATTTTAAGATATCTTTAAATGATTTAAAGGTATCTGAAAAGGCATTTTAGGGATCTCATTTAAAGGTTTCTGGAAATCATTTTCACATCTGTAAATGTATGTTAGATATCTTAAAATAATTTCAAGATATCTTAAAGTTATTTAGAGATTATCTTAAAATTTTTAGAAATATCTCTAAATAATCATTTGGATTGCCATAACACTATATTTTCAAATTAAATCAAAATACATTTTCTAATGGCACTCCACATTGTAATTCTCTAAGTGCTTTTTTATCCCTAAATATGTAAATAGGGGCATTTAAAGATATCATTAAAAATGTATTATCTACTTATCTGGACTTATTTTAGGATAAAACGACAACTGTGCTTAATTTTGCATACATTGCCGAACACACTGCATAATTATTTTAACCTAAAAAGGAAATTAGTTTTAGGAACTAGTTTTCCAGTTTGCCAGTAAGTATTTTGATCAAATTATAAACTATTTTCTCAAAAATAATTCTTACATTTTTAAATAATCAGAAACTATTGCTGATTGCAGGTAAATGGGCTTGAAATGCCTTGTTCTACTTCAGTGTTTGTGCCAGTGTAATTAGTAGTTGAAAAAAAAGGTATACATTATCCCAAGTTTCCTTAGCAACGTTATTTCCCTCGATCCATACTAGGATGCCAGTCACACTGTCCATGTCATCTTGTTTTATCGTTCCCTATGATGTAATGTGTGCAGCTGAATCTTGTGGTGTACCACTGATTTATCAGCTGGAATATGTCTCCTTTCTCCTAAAGGTCAATTGACTCTTGTTACTAAATAACGAGAATATTTAATTATACCTCCTCTTAGAAAACATTGTTGAGTTAGCAAAGACTGCTCTAATCCAGTGTTGGAAGTGTCAAAAACAATGGTTCTGAATACCAGCTACTTATATATTGAAATTCCTCAAATGATTTGAGTGCAATGTGGGTATAAGTTCAATGTGGAATGTGCACAGCCAGCCTGGATCAACTAAATTATACAGCTTTCTATCTAAACCAGGGGTGTCAAAGTAGTCTGCTTTAAAGCTCTGAAACATTCCTTTTTGTTTAATGTATTTTAATTGTCAAGGTAAATGAAAACATGTCATAAAGCCTACATTTTCACTATAGAATTATACATTTCAGATAAATTATGTTTTAGTAGAAGTTACTGGTTTTGAGGAGTAAAAGGAATTTGTAATAAGAAATGGTGTCTGATAAAAAAAAAAAAGACTGTTATAAGGAATAAACATTCTCTTATGATGACATTTAAATTACTTAACTTTTAACCCTCTCTCAAAAATATCATGTGATTTAGAGATATGAAGTAACTGTACTTGTGTTTCATCTGGTATTGTGCATCAATACTACCTGTACACAGACTGAAGCACCTTCTTGTATTTTACCTCTCAATACTGCTCAATTCACTGACATGCAAATGCAACATCTTTGTCTAGGTCAAAGTAATGGAAGACACAAAAAATTTCCTACCTAAAGGCTTCATGATGCATGATTTTGTTTCATGATTTTGTCCTGAAGTGATATATACAGAGAGTTATTCATTTTATATCACTATTGGCATGAGAGGAAAGTCTTCGACCAATGCGTGCTGCCATTGCTAACTTACGGATGCAAAACTTGGACGCTCAATGCAAAAATGACTCAAAAATTACAAACGACTCAACGATGGATGCTGGGAATAACAAGAAGAGACAGGAAAAGGAAGGAATGGATAAGAGCGCAAACAAAAGTATGCAATGTTATTATAAGAGTGGTCCGGACATATAGCAAGAAGAACAGAGCATCGCTGGACCAAGGAGATACGAGACTGGATCCCAAGAAATATAAAGCAACCAAGAAGACGACCTCTAGGAAGATGTGAAGATATATTATGGGGTGCTGTTAAGTAAAAAAAAAAAAAGTTTGTAAATTTATATTGGTTTAGCTATATACATTGGTTCCAAATTTGTCTACCAATATATACAACAGCAGGGCTGGTAGGTGACGTAATCACATAAAAAAGCCTGATATACGCTCCTTGCAAAGGAGCCGGCTCTTTTGTACAGTGGTATCAGCGCTATGCTTTAGTGCGAGAGGTCCAGGTTTCACGCCTGCCCTCTGCCTGTGTGTGGATTGCCTTGCCCTTTGTGATGCGTCTGTCTGCGGGAACCAAGATCACTGCATTGGTGTCAGAAGTGAACGCAGGTACCCTGGCATGCAATCGTCGGACTGTAGCCAGGTGAGCAAGTCCTTGGCAGACTTGAGGCTGACTGGGAGAGTGTAGCGTGCACGAGGAAGGCAGCAGCAGGGCTGGTAGGTGACGTAATCACATACAAAAGACATAAGCTCTATATACGCTCTTTTGTACAGTGGATTTGGCGCTATGCTGGAATGCGAGAGGTCCCGGGTGTGTGTGAATTGTGCCCACCCTCCACCTGTGTGTGAATTGCCTAGATCACTACTATATATATATATATACTGCTTAATGTTTCGTTATGTTTTCAGTGGCCAAGAGTTGTGTCGCACAGTGAAGAACTTATCTGAAGCAGGGGGAAAGGAGCAGCAACTGGCTGTGGTTGATACGGAAAGATTCTTGATGGGGATCTCAAGCACAATAGAAAGAAAGCAACGCTGATGTACAGGTAAGTAAGCTGGGCTGAGATGAGTGGGGAATGGAGGCGGGTGATGCTGGGACGCCAGAATCACTGTTGAGCCCTCTTGAGGTGTTGTGGGCTAGTCAACGAAACACAAAGGATGGAATGTGCCCACTTGAAGACCCCAGAGATGCACCCTACTTAGCTCAATCCAGATGGTTGTCATGTTGATGCGCTGGGGAGACCGCAGTGGGTTGATCCCCGGAGCCAGCATCGCAGCCGTTGTGTGCGCTGATGCTCTGGGGAGGCAAAGTGAGCTGATACCTGGACCCAGCATTACACTTCAGCAATCAACACCAGACAAAAGGATATCTACATCATCGTATGGAAAACAACGCAAATGGATGGAGATGCAGATGGCTCACATTAGTTTACTGCAAAGCTACGTCTTAGTTGATGCTTATCTCGGCAAGAGCCGAGTTCAAATCAGCATGAAGCTCAACATCTAGTCTCATGTAATGGAAATCTTTTTTTTTTTTTTATTTATATAGGTAGCTAGATCGTCTACGGTAGTTAGGCAACTCGGTTCCTAGTTAATAAGTTTGCTGTTCCCTTTCCCTTATTTTCTATGTTCTTTCAAGCAGTGTTGCAAGATCAGAGGTTTTCCCTCCAGAGCTAGAGGTTTGTAATTTGTTTTCTGGGAAATTTAGTGGGAAGGAAAGGGCAGAGTTTTTTTTTTGAAAGGTAAACTTTCATTTCAAAGGATTTTTTAGAGGTTTTAAATTTGCAAACATTCTTTATTAAGATGGCAGATGACGAATAACACAGGAATTGAACTGACTTGTGTGCCAATGACAAAACAATCTTGCAAGTCACAGAGAGCAAAACATACAGCCAGGTTTCTGTAGATGGGCTAACCTACAGATGCATCGGCATGCGCACTGCAAGGTGAAATCAAAAAATCATAATTTTTCCCACTCAATCCCCGGACAGTTGCTTAGTAACTCTTAACATTATGTTATTACCATAACCCTGGTTCCCTGAAAGAGAATGACAACTATTATCGAATGGGAAGAGCCTCTCTGACTGTCAATCACTGGACATATATAAAAAAAGCTGTCATATCATGGCCTTGCTGTAAGGGGGAAGTCCCTCCCACCTCCTGTTGAAGAGGGACGTCCTCACTGTAGAACATCGTAATTTTCTTTCAAAAACAGAGGTCAGCTGGGGACAGGACCTCAAAGGGTAATGGTTGTCATTCTCTTTCAGGGAACCAGGGTTATGGTAATAACCTAACATTCCCTTTCAATTCGAATGACAACCATTACCAAATGGGAAAGCTGTACCAAAGCTGTCTTGGCTCCAGATTACCGACCGTACAGCCCCATCTGTTCAGAGCCAAGAATATCGCATCTGTCACCCAGTGCGCTAGACGTTGCTTCGATAGGGCCTGACCTCTAAAGCGGGACCCATAGCAGACAAACAGCTGGTTGGACTGTCTCCAGGATGCCGTCTTATCCAAATAGCAGCGCAGGGCCTGAACTGGGCATACCGTATGTTGTCTACGGTCCTCCTCTGACTTGTGCGGGGGAGGTCTGAAAGTTTCCAAAACCATTGACTGGTTAATATGGAATGAGGATAACACCTTTGGCAAAAAGGATGGATTTGTTTTTAATATTACCCGCGAGTCATTCCCAGTGAAAGCCATACATGTGTCATCGATGGCGCTCACTTACTCGTCTGGCAGGCATAATGGCTGTTAAAAATGCCACTTTCAGTGAAACAGGGCGCAGTTCTGCTGATGCCATGGGCAAAAGTGGGGGACCCATAAGGGCCCACAGTACCAGTTCTAGATCCCACTTGGGGACCATACTTTTCATGGGAAGACAAAGCCTCAGAGCCCCTTTAAGAAATTGCACTGCCAGGAAATGTGCCCCAGGGTACACTGAATCACTTTTGTCATGGCACTCTAATATTGCTGCCAGGTATACCTTCAAAGTGGACGCTGCTTTTCCTGCATCAAACAGGAGTTGTAAGAAGGTTAATATCGTCTCAATCGTCTCACAGGATCGTGACCTCTCCCAAATCTGTTTCATCACTTAAGGATGCAGCCTCCAGTCCGAGCTGTCTGGAGCTCCTCTGGACAGGAGGCCTTGTTGTCCACACCAGGGAGGTGAACTGCCCTGATGGAACGCAAGTTTCTGTGTGTCCAGGACAGGAGTCTGTGCACTGCGTGGTGAAGGCCTGGCGAGCGCAGGCCGCCTTGGTGGTTTATGTAGGCTACCACTGTGGTAATGTCCGTCCGGACCAGCACATGTTTGTACACTAACTGCTGGCAAAAATGAGATAACGCCAGGTTCACTGCTTGCAGCTCTTGGGCATTTATGTGCACTTGCTGCCAATGTCCCTTCCACTGACCTCTTATTCCTCTACCATTCCAGACCCGTCCCCAGCCCAGGTTGGAGGCGTCTGTAGTGATCCCTTCCCTTCTGTGAGGCGATCCGAGGGGAGATCCAAGGCGTAGATTGCGAGGACGGAGCCACCACTCCAGATCTCAGACCGGGTGCACCTTGAGCATATTTACCTAGGCTTGAAGCGATATATTCTGACCTGTAGAAGAGCGTCCTTTCTGAATAGGGAGAGTGTGGCCTCCAACGACCGAATCCTGAGTGAGGCAAGCATCCAAGAGCGCAGATTGCCAGGATGGAGCCACCACTCCAGATCTTGATCTTGGATGACCCTCTGCGTGGCTTTGGACTCCAGCATCTCATTCTCCCAATCTTGGGAGGGGGCAGGTAGTTCTTAGATCCTAATACAGTCTGCAGGTGGAGCCACTGCCACTGGCCCTGCGTGCAGGGCGCCATGTTTAGACACTTTCACCCCGGCAGGCTGCACATACAACCTTGGGCGCTGTGTTGCCTTGAAAGTGAAGCGATAAACTATGGAGCTGACCGATTCCATGGTGGTCTTGTGGGACCTGAACCAAGGCTCACATCAATGGTCTGCCCCAAATGTCTGCCCCAGTGTAATGGGGGCATCCAGTAGCGCCACCTGGGTCTCGGTCTCCATGGACCTTGGCCGTTGTCAGTCCACAAATGGGGGGGTTTGGTGGAATGCCCGGCTTAGCCCTCAGGGTCGGTCTCCCTTAGGCTTGGGAGGCTTCTGCAGGTCTTTCTTAGCCCTAGCCTCGGTCTCCAGCACCAGGAGAACCGGTTACTGCTCGCCTGCAGCGCTGCCGTCAACCTGCCTTTTTTAGCTCGCAAAGCGTCGAGGCAGAACATCGGAGAAGTCAACAACGAGAACGACGGTGACACCCGGTACGGCCAACCTGGACCCTAACTACTGGTGAAACCTAAACTGTGAGTACGGGTCGTGAGACGTTCCGCGTTGGTATGTCTACAATGTGGGGGAACCTTTAACCAGACGTGAGCGTGCTGTCTTCCTGATAGGGGAACCTGCCTAGGTCTCCATGATTTTGGGCTCTTGCAGTAAGAAGCAGAGACTCTGCTGTTATGGAAGCATGAGGATGCAGACGCTGGGTTGCTCCCTGGAGGAGCGCACCAATTCCAGGAAGTCCTGGCATAGGGGGAGGGCATGGAGCTCCCCCGTGTCCCTTTCTGTTGGCAGAAGTGGCAGCCTCTCTTCCCTCTTGTTCTGGTAGAGCACCAGTATGGCCATGGCATTTGCTGCTCAGCACGACTGCGCTACCGGCCCGTAAGCTCTTCCCTCTGCGACACCTGTCGTGGTGCAAGGCATGGTCGGACCTGGTGGGCTTATCCCCTTGAAGGTGGTACCACCAAAACTTGTGACCATGTCACCTGGGGAATTGAGAGGCCCACTTCTTGGGCTCCCAGTAAGAAGCAGAGATCTGGTGGTATGGAAGGGGAGGATGCAGACGCTGGGTTGCTCCAGGCCACCAATTCCAGGAAGTCCTGGCATGCATGCTGTGTGCCCTTTCTGTTGGAAGCGGGTGACCATCGAATGTAGTGACCTTGACGATGTGACCTCTCACGAACGCACCACTGTCTGTACAGTGACGCACTCCAGGGGCTCACCATGGTGGGCTGCCACTGGTAATTGTTGTAACTCTCCGCAGACTTGGAGCTAGACCACCACCCTCCCCTCCTACTGGGTGTACGCACACATTTTCGAGGACTAGTGACATCGCCCGGGGGGGGGGGGTTGGATGACCCAGCATCCGAGAACCTGCCACTGATGTGGGAAAGTCTCTGACCTGTATGGGCTGCTTTAAGCATCGCATCTGTCCGTGGCTGCAAGGCTTGGACGGACAGGTTGGGTTCTCCTCTTGGTGAGGTGGAACTTTGCACCAATACTGTGACCGTGTCCCTGATAGTGGGGAATACGCCTAGGCCCAATTCTGGCTCCTACAGTAAGACTCTGCTGCTGGAGGCTGAGGGTGCAGACGCTGGGTCCAGCTCACCTGCCCTTTCAGTGTTCTCCCTTTCCCTTTGGCCATGTGTTCTGGCCCTAGGCATCTGGTGCAGCACCGGTGCTCGTCCTGCCTTGGTAGCTTCATGTACATTAGTCGTACTGGTGGAACCGAGCGGAGGACTCAATTGATTGAACCGACATGGTTTCGCAGATGAACTGATGCGCTCGGTGCCAATAGTAGCGCTGTCGATGCCGGGCTGCAGATGCTTTTGAAAGATTCACCAGTGCCGAATTAATCGATGCTGGGATCGGCGTCGAGGCGAGCGCTATTGGTGCCGAGTCAGTGCCGAATCAATCGGAGCCGAGGTCGGTGCCGATGTGTATGAGCGTTTGGTGCCGGGTGTAGACGGCCCCGAAGTTATTCACCAGTGCCGAATCAGTCGGTTTAAACTGGTGCTGAGTCAATCGGGACCGGGTAGGCGCTGTTTTTTTCAACCTCGTGATCGGCAGGAAAAACCGCTGTCGATGCCGGGTATGCAGCCGATTCAGTAGCCGTGGTCGCCGAGGGCGTGCTCGGAAAGCTCCAGGATTGAGAGGGGTTCTAGGCCCAAGCTGTTTTTTTTTTTTTTTGGTCGCTATGACAGACTAACTTGGTGTAGAGGATGACGCCGCGAGCCCTCAGTGTCTCCTTACAGCACCACAACAGCTCTCTACACTGTGTATCAGCTACACGAGGCCTCATGTAGTGAAAGAGCAGTGGCCGCTCGCTAATCCCTTGAGAGGAGTTGGAACCAGCTCTAGTCAGAAAACTCACACAAGAATAAAACAAAAGCACTTTTAGACACGCTTAAAGCACAATTTTACAGTGGAAATTTATTTTTAATTTGCGGATAAAACCAAGAAATTAGCCAATTTCGGTTCAAGAAAGCAAAACGCAATCTGACCTGTCTCAGTGAGATGAGAGAGAAAATGGCGACGTGCTACTGTGAGGACGTCTCTCTTCAACTGGAGTTGGGAGGGACTTCCCCCTCACAACAGGGCCCTGATAGGTCAGCTTATTATATATGCTCAGTGATTGACAGTCAGAGAGGCTCTTCCCATTCGGTAATGGTTGTCATTCGAATTGAAAGGGAATTATTCTCCCAAGATAAATTGGCAGTACGAAGAAACGTCATTTTTAGCACTCAAGAGAAAACAAAACCTGTGTTAGCTGAAAGTTACTGTATTTTGTATCATTGAAATGCCTGCATCAACCCAATACAAACAAAAATATTCAACAGCGTGGGAACGTGAAAACCAGTTTAAAGGTAAGTGTACAAAACCACTAGCGTTTTCTTTTTATGAGTCGAAGAAATAAGATACCTACAAAAAAAGAAAAAGAAAACGCTATTAACTACACTTTTGTTAAGTGCGATTAGCAGGTTGTGAAAGTTTTGCTTTGGTCCCAGCCAAGGTTTAAATTATTTAAAAAAGAACTTATTTCAGGACGTTTCGGACAAAAGCCATTCAGCTGTGTAGAAAGAAAAGTAAGTGCATGTAGTGAACCTGTTATTTTTAAAGAAATATATATAATATATAATTGGCATTAAATTGTTTTAAAATCCTGACATACAGGCCTAGGTCGTATGTCCAACCTTCACAGAAAAGACGGGGAGCCAAGAAAGACCAATGGAAATTATTAATTTTACACAAAGAAATGTATGGTGTGATCTTTGATTGTTAGTCCATACTTAATAAAAGTTTCTACAAGCAAATACATTGGTGAATATTCTATTTCACACTTCTCCAAATATACTATAGCTACAGTTCATATTACAGTTACATGTGTGTGCAATTAAAATACTGTAAAAACAATTTTTGGCATGAGGTATATCATTTCATGACATTCTTGAAAAGGGAATTAATACAAATATAGGTATCCCTAAATATAGTTCTGTAAAAGTCACTTTGGTTAAAAGTTTCTGCTAAGAGACTTCTATATTATTCTTGTTGTTGTTGTTTAAGTAAAACAGTACGGTAAATGAAATTTATCTCATATTAGATTACTGGGTAAAATTCGTAATCAACCTAATTAGCAGTCAGCAGTTTTAAAAGCAGTCAATTTAAATTAATAGAAAGTGTGACTTGCTAAAATTAAGTGATTTAATATGTATACCTATCCAGTTAAAATATTTAATACTTTCTCACAAGAGAAACCCAAGTTGAACTCAAGGCCTTCAACTATTTTGACAAACACAATATTTTTTTGAAACTAATTTAAAAAGAATGTAACAACTGGAAATCCTGTTTAAAGCCTTATAAAACTTGACAATTACATTCTTTGAATACAATCTGGGCCAGGATCTTGATTTCTGTCTGAAGGAGCCACAACCAGATGTGAACTCTCTGCCACTGAATGGTGAGACTGGGTGAGCACTGAGATAGTCATACACAGACTATGACTGTAATTGCTGAATTAGTTAATTTGTTGTCATTGAAAATATTATTGTTAGCTTATTTATGGCTTTTTTTATTATCTTAAGAATTTTACAATCTACCTTTAACCATATTTTCAATGAATACAATGTGCTCTACAGCTGTACAAAAGAACATGCTGGCTCAATGACCCTATCTAACAGCACCCCTTCTGCCAGACATACATCACAAATCTAGAGGCTAGTTTTTAAAATCTAGAGGTTTTTTATGCTGACCTAGAGGTATCTTTTTTAACTGATCTGCCAACACTGCTTTCAAGTCATATCTCCTTGGTAGCAGCAATATAAGTTTGGAGCTAAGTACTGAGTTAACACCACGCTCCTGGCCGAGCGAACAGAATGATGAGTAGGTTCCCAGTTTGGTTGACAGATGTGAAGTGCATGTATTTGTTTTCTGTAGACCTACATTTTCCTAACCTTTCCACATTTAAAATGTTAATTGTGCTGTTGTGTACCAAATTTAGCAAGCTGGCTGTCCCTATAAAGTCAACTGTATTTCAGTTTAGGAATATGTAATTTTTTTTTTTAAGACATTGCCTACCAGGCATGCTAATAAAACAACTTATAATACTGTCTTCATTAAGCTCTTTTTATTACACATCAAAAGAACAATTCAGTCCCATAACAATCAAATATTTTAACATGGATAGTGCTATAAGTGAGTACATTTCTGAATTAGGCAGATGTATTTTTGAAACCACATGGGAATTTCTTTATTTAAACCATACTGAACGTACATGTCGACATCTGGAAGATCATTTGAATATTTGTATAGCACTTCTTATTACCCTTAATGTTGTGTCACGACACCTTCCAAATGGCAAAAGGTTATTACACTTAATGACCCATTTATTTTCATCACTAAATCAAATGAACCGTTTCATGCTGAAAGATGTTGAATTTGGCTTCTCATTCGGCCAGCTTCTTATTTGCATTCCAGCTTCTTATTCGTATATAGCAAATATAACGCAAATTGGATAAGTAACTTGGATATTTCAGGGATTAAATTGCTTTGGGCCACTTAGTTAGATTGGAAGAGAGATTAACAGAGGGAAGTGAAACAAGCCTGTACATGGACTTTCCTGACGATAAATATTTGACTGGCGTAAAGTGTGCCTGTTTAAACAAAGAGCTTGAGTGAATTAAACGTTATCACAGAGCACTTTGCAGTGACGCTTGTCGCCTCCGTTTCCAAGTCCTTTACCATCCTTACCTCTTCCAGACATGTTGTAGTTAAATACTGGGACTCAAACAATGTCTTGATCAAGAGAATAATTCTTAATCACAGCTCAGCTCGAATACTGATTGTGGCTTTTAGAGAGAGCTGTTTAAAGTAGTGAAAGCTTACTGAGACTGATTGACAAATCGTCAGTTTTATGCATGAGATCATGCGATGTGATTAACACACATTTAAAAAAATTAATCTCCAAAGAAAGTAACGCGTTAATCACAGAAGTTAACTGTGATTTTTTATATATATATATATATATATATATATATATATATATATATATATATATATATATAATATCAGGTTCTTTCTCAGCACTCTGAGACTGACACATACCAGCAATGGATTTTTACACACAAAAATAGCTAAACTAAACCTTGTCAGGAACATCCTAACTATAAAACAAGACAGCTAGGCTGTTTACCACCTGTTAACATAAACAAAACCAGAAAGGTTCACAAGGTACCTGTTTTAGTTAAAACACATTATTGGCACTGATAGTGATTTGTTCACAAGGGAAAGTGTTTTGTATTCTAATTTCTAGGAGTGCACCTCATCGCTAAAAAGATGGTATGTAACAAATGGCAAAATGCGCAGATGTTTCTCGTGCAAAAAACCCTGAATCAGACACAAGTCGCCGACCAATTTTGTGTTTCCCATTCTGGTAAGTTCCTTTACCATTGTGTTAAATAATGTGCGTGTCTTGTATAGTGCTGCTGCATTTTGTAACGTATGCAGGGGTGTTGTGTTCATTTAGTTCCCATTCAATTCGAAGATGACCACCACTGACATTGGTATGGGATATTCCTGTCCTTTGGGTAGGTATTGCTGAGCTCTCTATACCAGAGCTGCAGAAAGGCCCCTTCCTGTGATGATTCACTCGGTCCCGCCTACCAAGGGAATAAAACCGTCATTCGCAGGAAGATCCTCCTCTTTTTCCCTCTCAAGACGGTAATGTAAGACCTCTGTATCTAGTTGAGTTGGATAAGGAAAGAGCTTCTTGAGTCGATTTGAGTCTGTTGTATTTCCCTTGCATTCATGATGAAAGCCAGCTTGCCGCTTTCCTGGAATCAACGACTTAAAAAAAGACAGTCCTTTCTATCTTTCAGCGGCCTTCTCGCTTGTGTGGTAGACCGCTCTCTTCAGTCATCCGCGAAGGACTGTCTTTTCTTCCTGAGAGTACACGTGTCCTCCTCGGGGCTAAGCCTTGACATATCCCCGTTGTTGAGTGACCTCCCAGTCGTGCTCTTGTCCACGGGGCTAGGCCTTGCCATATCCTAGCTGTCGAATAGACCTTGCCAGCCATGCAGCCCATCACCTCAATGAGCTAGGCCTTGTAAACAGTGCACTCCCCCTTTTTATTTCTTCCTTGAGTATACGTGTCCTCCATGGGGCTAGGCTTTGTCGTACCCTCGCTGTCGAGTAGACTCTGCCGGCCACACAAACCCGCAACCTTGGTGGGTTGGGCCTTGCCAACAGTGTACAGTCTCTGTCTGCTTAAACTTGCCCACTGCAGCCCCCCCAGAACATGCTACGTGCTGACAAGGGGTGTGTGTTGACCTTGCAGTTAGCGTAGACACATATCGTAGCGGCCCTTGGTGCTGCGGTGCCCATGAGATTATTATCTCAGAACACAGGTGCTTGAAATAAGCAACACACGGTGCCCAGCAACTCAGTGGTAGTACACAACAGTGCTGCATGGTACGTGGTGCACTTGGTGCCCTCAGTTGCTAGTGTGTGTGTTACTTGGTACGCACAGTGCACGTGTGCACACATGCGGGTACCTCTACCACGCTAGTGTGATTAGTGTACACTACGCAGTTCACGTAGTGTATGGTACATAGTGCGTACGACGTTTGGGACGCACAGTGCAAGTAGCGCACGTAGTGCACGTTGCGCTAGTTGCGTAGGCACTGCTCAACCTAGTGTATAGCTCACAGTGCTGCACAGTTCCCAGTGTAAACAGGGTACTTGGTACAAGGTGTGCACGGTTAATATCCTTGCTGCAACGCTAGTGGTTGTATACACTATGCTGACACCAGTGTTCGACACAGTGCAAACAGTCCCCCAGTACTCATGCACAAGGCCAGACCTATATCTGGGTCCCACCCCTGTATGGCCTGCAATGCCAGCATCCCGCAGGAGGATAAGCACACCCTCTTTGTGTGCTGTCTGGGCGAACCACATGCCACCATGACCCTCGAGAAGGACAGGGCAGGTAGCGTCTGTGAGGCTCCTCCTAGGACCACCCAGCCTCAGGACCTAGTGTGATAAAGCAGGCCACTTTGCTCACATCCTTGGAGGGCGCAGATAAGCTTGTCTTGGCAGGTTTTCCCCAGGTAGACTTCACCATCGAGGCCCTGGTTAGGACCCCACCGATGGGTGGTCTTACTAAAGACCTGGCCCGACCCCTCAGTATAGGGTGACGGAGACACATTTAAAACGAGCCTATTCAGCAGAAGCGCAAGCAACTCGTTTGGCTAATACAGCAAGTGTGCTGACCGCGTATCTGGATGGTGTGCTGCGCAAGGTCTTGCTCCCCGAGCCTGTGGCCACGGAGCTGCACCTCCTATCTAGCACACTACTACAAATTTCCGGACTCCAAAGGCAAGCCCTTGGCCGGAGTCTGGCTATCTTGCTGGTGGCTTGTAGGTAGCTATGGCTGTCGCAAGCCAAGGTTCCTGATGAGTATAAGGGTGAGTATTAAACTATCTCAATGACTGTTAATCTGTTCCCAGTCGCAAGAGAGAGCACTCCCAGTACTGAGCGGTACACATGTGCTGATCCAGACGGACAACACAACAGTGGTGGTGTATGCCAACCACCAGAGAGGCCTATGGTCCCCGGGGTTGCATCGCATTGCTTTCAAGCTATTGATATGGGCTCAGAGGAATCTGCTGTCCCTACGGGCAACACACATTCCCGGAGAGGCAATCTAGGCATCGGACCTCCTCTTCAGGAGCGGCCTGCATCCGTCGGAGTGACAAATCCACCCTCAGACGGTGGAGTGTATTTGGGAACGGTTCGGGAAGGTGCTGGTTGATCTGTTCGCTTCAGCAGAGACGACACATCATGGATCTCCTCAGTCAGGCTCTCTTTGGCACCCGGAACCGGGCAGGTTCTAGCTATGGGTCTGGCCCCTGAAAGGGACCATTGGCTAGCCCTAGGGCTATCAGACGCGGTTGTGGAAATGATGTAGAGTGCTAGGCCAGACTCCACTAGGTCCTTGTAAACCTGAAAGTGGAAGTATTTTCAAGCTTGGTGTCTGGCTTGGAACCATGACCCCATTAGCAGTTTCTGCAAGATCTGCTCGATGCTGGAAGATCGCCTTCCACCTTGAAGGTGTATTTAGCGGATATCTCTGCTTGCCATGCCCCCGTAGATTCTATGTCTCCGGGTGTGCATTTTTTGGCTACCCATTTCCTTAAAGGCTCACAGCGATTACGCCCTCCTAGGAGGACTGTTCTCCCTGAATGGAGCCTTAATGTTGTACTAGAGGCTCTCACGAATCCCCGTTTGAGCCCTTACACTCCATAGAGCTGAAGTATCTGTCTAGGACAGCCCCTCTCTAAGCAGCTTCTGTCACACTGGATTGTGGACACAGTCTCGACTGCGTATAATGGTGCTGGCTTGCCACCTCCTGGTAGGATAGCCGCACACTCCACTACAGGGTTAGCTACATCTTGGGCCCTTTATAAAAGGTGCCTCGATGTCCGACATTTGTACTGCAGCTAGCTGGGTTACGCTGCATACTGTCTTCGGGTGCTACCGTATTAATGTGGTAGACCCTGCCTTGCCTTCTGTAGGCACAAGGGTCCTTGAGGGTATAAGTTCTCACTGCTAACCTCTGGGTTAGGTAGTGTTGTGCAGTCCCTCATGTGCTGCCATTCCTTCTCCCTCGCGACGGCTTTGATATACCTTATCCCTTACCAGAGTCAGTGGTGGTTGTCTTCGAATTGAAAGAGAACGATAGGTTACTTACTGTAACCCCGGTTTCTTGAAAGAGAAGAAGACCACCACCAGCGAGGTCGCTTCGGTCACCCTCATGAGGAGGATCTTCCTGCGAATCAAGGTTTTATTCCCTCGGTAGCCGGGACCAAGTGCGTCATCACAGGAAGGGGCCTTTCGGCAGCTCTGGTATAGAGAGCTCAGTAATACCTACCGGAAGGGCAGGAATACCCCATACCAATGTTACTGGTGGTTGTTTTCTGTTTCAGGGAACCAGGGTTACGGTAAGTAACCTAAAGTTTGACATAGTCTATTAACATTAAGTTAACCCTAATTAACGACCATTATTTTTGCCTCTGTCATTGCAATAGCCCAAAACACACCCTCCAGCTAATTTCATAGTACGTAGGGATTTAAGCTTTTTGACCGTGTTGTTTTGAATTAGTTTTATAACGTTAGTTTGTCTGTTACTTTATTATTATAGTTTGTTAACATACACTTGCCTATTGTTTTGCTTTTACTTATTCAGGGTATTTCATATGTTGATGCACGTGCATCATGACAAGTACTGTAATACATATGTATTTGTTAATTTATTGATTCATATTGCACCTTGTGGCTAACTCTGTCTTAGAGAAACCCCTTCGCTTTGCTTCCCGAGGGGTGTTCTCTTAGCCATATATATATATATATATATATATATATATATATATATATATATATATATATACACGCACACACAAACACTGAGTGTACAAAACATTAGGAACACCTGCTGTTTCCATGAAATAGACTGACGAGGTGAATCCAGGTGAAATCTATGATCCCTTATTGATGTAACCTGTTAAATCCACTCCAATCAGTGTAGATGAAGGGGAGACAGGTTAAAGAAGGATTTTTAAGCCTTGACACAATTAAGACATGGATTGTGTATGTATGCCAATCAGAGTGTAAATGGGCAAGACAAAGTGCCTTTGAACGGGTTATGGTAGTAGATGCCAGGTGCGCCGGTTTGAGTATGTCAAGAACTGCAACGCTGCTGGGTTTTTCACACTCAACAGTTTCCAATGTGTATCAAGGATGGTCCACCACCCAATGGACATCCAGCCAACGGCAGGTCAATGGTTGAAAACAGCTCATTGATGAAAGAGGCCAAAGGAGGCTGACACAAATTGTATAGAGCAACAGACGGGCTACAGTTAGTCAACTGACAGTCGAGTACAACAGTGGTGCCGACAGACCCATAAAAGAATGCACAACTCGTCGTACCTTGACACAAATGGGGTATGTCAGCTGCCGACCTAACAGATTTCCACTTCTTTCAGCAAAACACAAGAAAATGTGGTTGCAGTGGACTAAGGAAGGAAAACACTGGACACTAGAGGATTGGAAAAACATTGCTTGGTCTGTTGAATCCTGGTTCCTGCTGTTTCACGCTGATGGGAGGACTAGGGTATGGAGAAAACCACATGAGTACATGCATCCATCATACCATGTGTCAACATTGCAGGCTGGTGGTGGTGGTGGTGTGGGGTGTGTTTTCATGGCACACATTGGGCCCCTTGATAAAAGTGGAGCAAAGTTTGAATGGCACAGGATATCTGAACATCATTGCCAATCAGGTGCATCCCTTCATGGCAGCAGTGTTTCCATCTGCTAATGGATTTTTTCAGCAGGATAATGTCCCATGCCACAAGGCTAGGATTGTCCAGGAATGGTTCCATGAACATGACAGTGAATTCAGCTTAATGCAGTGGTCTGCCCAGTCACCAGCTCTCAATCCAATTGAGCATCTGTGGGATGAGATGGAATGAGCTATACGGAGTAGAGATCCACTACCAGCCTACTTGACACAACTGTGGGAAGCATTGGAGTCAACATGGGACAGCATCACTGTGGAACGCTTTCGACACCTTGTAGAGTCCGTACCCTGACAAATTGAGGCTCTTCTGAGGACAAAAGGGGGTGCAGCTCAATATTAGGCAGGTGTTCCTAATGTTATGTACACTCAGTGTGTGTGTGTGTGTGTGTCATTTTATATATATATATATATATATATATATATATATATATTATATTATATATAATATATATATATATATATATATAAAACTCCTACTGCCACTTGTTAAAGAAATTATTAAAAGCAATTTTCTTTGAAGTCAGTTACTGCTTTTATGTGATGCTTACAAATCCCAGGAAAAATTGCAATCACTGAAGACACCCAGCTAAATATGGCATGTTAACCATAATATGTAGTATTTATTATTCATGTTTTCCTTTTTGTTTGATCTTACCTAAGTGCAGGGACCAACTTACACTTTATTAAAGGGGTAAACCTTTTTTTTATAAGTAAATTCTGTCAGACAGGTCAATTTACATACAGTACTGTACAAATAAAAAAAAGCAAATAGAGCTCATTCCATAGGAGACCTGCCATTACATATAAATTATTTTTAGGCTTTTAAGTATGGAGTAAATTTAAGGAAGGTCTGAAGTTAAAAGGCCAGTGCATTAAGGCAGTGAATTAATTGGCTGTTCTCTTTGACCTCGACTGCTTCTACACTATGTGATACAAATTACCTACCTCTTTTTCAGTTCCTAGATAATTAAAAATTGATAAAAGCCCCTTATCATAAAGGATAATAGAGAAGTGCTTTTTGTCCAGATATTCTAGGACTATTTGTTTTAATGTTCCAGTGTGCTCTTACGTTAACTGACACTGGATCATACACATTAAATAGTTACGTATGCCCTCTGCTCGTGTTTTAGGTTTCCCGTGACAGGAATATTGTTTTACAGTACATATGGAATTCCTATTTCCTGTGGTTACAAACAGACTTTGTGTCCGCCTGTCATTTTGCAGCATAACATTTTGCCGTATTGTAAAAAAAAACAGGATCTGCTTTGAAGGATGTTGAGAGTGACGAAGGGTTTTCTTTGTCACACATGCTGCAGGTGCTCACATTTATCTGTTTGACTCACAAATTTCAGCGTAGCCGTTGCTTAAGGTTGGTAGAATCTCTCACTTGAACACAGTTTACGAAACCTGATTACTTAAACTTTCTAATACCTTATGCTGTGTTGGATTAACGATTATACAGCCATAGCCTCTCCGCTGATTTGGCAAATTAGTGCTTGTTTTAATTTTAGTTCATTAGTGTGCACACAGGAGTTCCGACACTTAAGTCATAGTAACTGAAACAGGACCTGCAACTACTCGGAGTTTGGAAGTGAAAAATACACAGCAATTCAAGATTGAAGATAATACTGGAATTCATCTCTTATATTATTGAGACATGTACCTGATCATATCCAGATAATGTCCAGTACTTAGATTTGGTATTGCTATAGTATACACTTATTAAATGTTTCAAACCATTAAAACTGCTCTACTGTGTTTAAACACACTTTATGCAAATGTGTATATCAATGGTTCTTTCTAATTCCATTTTTGAAATGACTCAATCAGATTCTACTGTTGGCAGGTGTCAATGCCGCAGCGAATAACAGCCCGTCACCAAAATTGTGTCGTAATTGTGATACCTTTTTTTCTTCATACAACTAATCAACCCTGAAGTTATTGACAGCTAGAAGTTATATGCCCTGTGTCGTCCGAGTTGAATAAATGTGGGCCAAGTGAAAACACAAGAGCTCAACTACTCAAGTGAACACATTTTACTACATTTATTTTATTTAAAATATAACAAAAAGCTACTGTTTCAAAAATAGAAATGATCAACTCAGAATATATATTTTCCTCATTATTTTTATAAAACATGTTCTTGTTTTCCATTTATAAAAAGGGTTCCCTACATAGCACCTGGCACATGGTGCAATCTAAGCATGCAAGTGTACTCAACCCAGACAATTGTCTTTACCCTTGTACAAAAGGGACAGACGGATTTGCATGGTTGAGTAATAGCATTTATATCCCATTACCTCATCTCCCCTACTGCACAAATCTCCCATCCTTCAGCTGCAGGTGCATCCAAAAGCATCTAGTTCATGTCACTAGCCTTCATGTAATGGGTCTAAGATAATTTGTTTTTGTAGATGTACTCATTTCAACAACTGAAAGCTGTGTCCTGAATGAAAATAATTGTTCATACAAGTTAGTCATGGTGTTGACTCAAAAAGCTTGTCCCTGTGTTCTTCAGGTTATTCATTATCTCACTCTTAAGATCCCAGTTATGTAAATGAAAAAAAAAAAAACATTCAGAAAATAAACCTGATAACAGCAGTTACGAGTGGTGCTACAACATTAGGAATGATGCGTATTAAAATAAATCTTGCACAGTAGTATAAAGACTGAATTTGTGTTTTAAATACCATTATTTAAGTAAGATGCTTTTTGACTTCGACTACAATTTTAGTTGAAACAGGCAGATATTTGGGGTTTGTAGCAAATCAATTACAATCTGAAAATACATCAATATAACTGGAAAACAAGGAGTTTAGGGATTCTCTCGTTGTGTACGTCATCCTAAATGTGATGAAATAAAACTATTATAGCTTGGTGCCAAGATCTTCTAGACTAGCAAACATTTTATCTAGTCCTCTCCTGAGGAATTCTTTGAAAGAGCTCTAGCAGGATTAAATCATCTGCCTTTGAACTTGGGTAGAAAGAGTATATGTTGTGGATTACTAATAGGGATCTGATTTGTTTTGTGCACAATTAAGGTGGTCTGCAGCTCATATGTTGATGATGTTCCAAAGCCCTATCTATATATATATATATATATATAATATATAATATATATATCTATTATATATATAATTAACTAGATATAAATACATACGAGATAATATGATCATATGGGTCTGTCTGAAAATCTGTTGACTATATAAATGTATCATGCATTTACTTGTGCAAACTGATTGAACAAGTACATTCTTAGGATTTATAATGTTGTACTGCATTTTCTATTTATTTGTTACAAATGTCAAAAAATTTAATAAAACAACCATTCTGTATCTAAATTTTATTCTTGTGGACACTGATAATCACTGTCTCTCTTAATATTATTTCTCTTTTAATCCTCGTTGACTAGTTTACTCTTCACCCTTAATTTAAAACTGATGATTCGATGCATCTTTTACAAAATCAAACTATTAAATTGAAAAATTAAAAGAGCAGAAGATAGAAGTTCAATAACATGAGTTTCTTAAAAAAAAAGACATGGTATAAAAGCTTTAGTCAATATATTCTCAGATTGTTAATCATCCATGTAATTATTAAATCCAAATGTCTCTTTCTTTAATTTTGCTCTTATTCTTTACATGTCAGTAGCAGTGTTTTTTTTAATCCTGTTACTTTAAAAAGGTGAACTCGTCCTTGCATTATCTATACTTAAAATGGCACAAGCTAATTGCATTGCACTAAAACCATAATGTATTGGTTCTGGTTCACCTGTATTGTGCAGATATGAATTATTTATTCTTCACATTGATAGGGTTATTCTTATACAGTCAATGCATCAAATACAGTTGTACTTTTTTTTTCAGAAGACTCTTTTAGCTCCTTATCTTTATTAACTTGTATATTAACTTGTTTCCTGATTATATAAACCTTTAAAAAATAGGTTTAATAAAGGTGTCATGGTAGGAGTTATATCTGATTTGTAGTCTGATTTGATAGGGTTTTTTTTAAACAAGAGGTGCAATTCATTAAATGTGCCTGATCTGTATCTCCGGGGTATTGATGGCGTCTTTGGTATCTCTTGCACCACCTGTGAAGAATTAAACATTTTCATTTTGTTCTATTGCCAGTTTCCATCATGCTTTGACATATTGTACTCACAAAGCAGGTCACAATACGGATTTGCTCAACGTTCCCGGATATTATATTAAGGTTTCAAATTCAGACACTGTTATCATCACTACCATTTGATATGAAAAGGGCATCCCTCCCGTATGTATGTCTATAGAGAGAGATTATTCTAAAATTTGCCATTCCCTTCATGCACCTACTGAGATGGATCAGTTGGTATGTGAAAGCAAAGCAAAACCTAAGTGCAGATTTTGCAAATTTTAAATCCCTGATAAAATCAATGTTGCTCATTGTACGCAGGTTGTAGCAATAAGCATATAAAAAGGTGTTTTACAGATTAAATATTTTTTGTGCAGAAAAAAAAATATATATATGATGATTCATCACTTGCAACCATGTGCCTGGTCCATAAAACAATAGAAACCCTGAAATATAAGATCATGTAATCCCATGTTACAGGTCATATTTTAAAACAAGCAAATTATCCAACATGTGTGCATGTTGGTAAAATGAGAATGTAGTTCATGAATCCATTGTCAGTATTAATTGCACCTGGTTTAAACAGAGAGCAATGAGCATAATCTCAAATGGATCTTTGTAACTAAAATCTGAAACTGGCAACACAGCCGTAACCCATTCTGGACATGACTTGCATATCCATCATAATATCCTCTTTATACAGTACCGGTGACTGGGTGGATTTTTGCAATCTTCTCTCTTCCTCAACATGCTGATCCAGTGTGTATGTGTGTCTGTGTGCTTAACATGCTGATCCAGTGTGTGTGTGTGTGTGTGTGTGTGTGTGTGTGTGTGTGTGTGTGTGTGTGTGTGTCAGTGTGTGTGTGTGTGTGTGTGTGTGTGTTTAACATGCTGATCCAGTGTGTGTGTGTGTGTTTAACCTGTTGATCCAGTGTGTGTGTGTGTGTGTGTGTGTGTGTGTGTGTTTTTCACATGCTGATCCAGTGCATGTGTGTGTTTAAAATGCTGATCCAGTGTGTGTGTGTGTGTGTTTAACATACTGATCCAGTGTGTGTGTGTCTGTGTGTGTGTGTATTTCACATGCTGATCCAATGTGTGTGTTTGTTTAACATGTTGATCCAGAGTGTGTATGTGTGTGTGTGTGTCTGTATTTAACATTCTAATCCAGTGTGTGCATGTTTGTGTGTGGTTAACATGCTGATCCCGCGTGTGTGTGTGTGTTTAACATGTGTGCCAGTGTGTGTGTGTGTGTGTGTGTGTGTGTGTGTGTGTGTGTGTGTGTTTAATGCTGATGTGCGTGTGTGTGTGTGTTTAACATGCTGAACTAGTGTGTGTGTGTGTGTTTAATATGCTGATCTAGTGTGTGTGTGTGTGTTTAACATGCTGATCCAGTGTGTGTGTGTGTGTGTGTGTGTGTCTGTGTGTGTTTAACCTGCTGATCCAGTGTGTGTTTCACATGCTGATCCAGTGTGTGTGTGTCTGTGTGTTTAACATGCTGATTCAGTGTGTGTGTGTGTGTTTAACATGCTGCTCCAGTGTGTGTGTGTGTGTGTGTTTAAAATGCTGCTCTAGCGTGTGTGTGTGTGTTTAAAATTCTGATCCAGTGTGTGTGTGTGTCTGTGTGTGTTTAACCTGCTGATCCAGTGTGTGTTTAACATACTGATGTGTGTGTGTGTGTGTGTGTGTGTGTGTTCACATGCTGATCCAGTGTGTGTGTTTAACATGCTGATCCAGTGTGTGTGTGTGTCTGTGTGTGTTTCACATGCTGATCCAGTGCTTGTGTGTTTTTAACATTCTGATCCAGTGTGTGTGTGTGTGTGTATGTGTTTAACATGCTGATCCAGTGTGTGCGTGTCTGTGTGTTTAACGTGCTGTTCCAGTATGTGTGTGTGTGTGTGTGTGTTTAAAATGCTGCTCCAGCGTGTGTGTGTGTGTGTGTGTGTGTTTAAAATGCTGATCCAGTGTGTGTGTGTTTAACATGCTGATCCAAAGTGTGTGTTTGTTTAACATGTTGATGTGTATGTGTGTGTGTGTCTGTATTTAACATTCTAATCCAGTGTGTACATGTGTAGGTGTGGTTTGTGTGTGTTTGTTTAACATGTTGATGTGTATGTGTGTGTGTCTGTATTTAGCATTCTAATCCAGTGTGTACATGTTTGTGTGTGGTTAACATGCTGATCCAGCATGTGTGTGTTTAACATGCTGCTCCAATGTGTGTGTGTGTGTGTTTAACATGCTGATCCAGTGTGTGTGTGTGTGTGTGTGTGTTTAAACATGTGTGTGTGTGTGTGTGTGTGGTGTGTGTGTGTGTGTGTGTGTTGTGTGAAATGTACCGACTGATCACACAGATGTACAGGTGTTGTCACACTGTGTACACAAATTGTTTACATGTCACACACAACCGTGTGTGTGTGTGTTTAACATGCTGATCCAGTGTGTGTGTGTGTGTGTGTGTGTGTGTGTGTTTCACATGCTGATCCAGTGCGTGTGTATGTGTTTAAAATGCTGATCCAGTGTGTGTATGTGTGTGTTTAACATGCTGATCCAGTGTGTGTGTGTGTGTGTGTTTAACATGCTGATCCAGTGTGTGTGTGGATGTGTGTGTTTAACCTGCTGATCCAGTGTGTGTGTGTGTGTGTGTGTGTGTGATTTTGCGTGTGTGTGAGTGTGTGTGTGTGTGTGTTTCACATGCTGATCCAGTGCGTGTGTGTGTTTAAAATGCTGATCCAGTGTGTGTATGTGTGTGTTTAACATGCTGCTCCAGTGTGTGTGTGTGTGTGTTTAACATGCTGATCCAGTGTGTGTGTGGATGTGTGTGTCTGTGTGTGTGTGTTTAACATGCTGATCCAGTGTGTGTGTGTGTGTGTGTGTGTGTGTGTGTGTGTTTGTGCTGATCCAGTGTGTGTGTGTGTGTGTGTGTGGTGTTAAATTGTACGCCTGTGTTTAACACATGCTGATCCAGTGTGTGTGTGTGTGCACGGAACACAGTTTCAGTTGTGCTGTGTTTCACAGTGTGTGTGTGTGTGTGTGTGTGTGTGTGTTTGTGTACGTACTGTGTGGTGTTGTGTGTGTGTTTAACATGCTGATCCAGTGTGTGTGTGTGTGTGTGTTTAACATGCTGCTCCAGTGTGTGTGTGTGTTTAAACATGTGCTGTGTTTGTGTTTAACATGCGTGTGTGTTTGTGTGTGTGTGTATTTCACATGCTGATCCAGTGCGTGTGTGTGTGTTTAAAATGCTGATACAGTGTGTGTTAAACATGCTGATCCAGTGTGTGTGTGTTTAACATGCTGATCCAATGTGTGTATTTGTTTAACATGTTGATCCAGAGTGTGTATGTGTGTGTGTATGTATTTAACATTCTAATCCAGTGTGTGCATGTTTGTGTGTGGTTAACATGCTGATCCAGCGTGTGTGTGTTTAACATGCTGATCTAGTGTGTGTGTGTGTTTAACATGCTGATCCAGTGTGCGTGTGGATGTGTGTGTGTCTGTGTGTGTGTTTAACATGCTGATCCAGTGTGTGTGTGTGTGTGTTTAACATGCTGTGTGTGTGTGTGTGTGTGTGTGTGTGTGATCCAGTGTGTGTGTGGTGTGTGTGTGTTTAACATGCTGATTCAGTGTGTGTGTGTGTGTTTAACATGCTGATCCAGTGTGTGTGTGTGTGTGTGTGTGTGTGTGTGTGTGTGTGTGTGTGTGTGTTTAACATGCTGATCCAGTGTGTGTGGCTGTGTGTGGATGTGTGTGTGTCTGTGTGTGTTTAACCTGCTGATCCAGTGTGTGTTTAACATACTGATCCAGTGTGTGTGTGTGTGTGTGTGTGTGTGTGTGTGTGTGTATGTTTCACATGCTGATCCAATATGTGTGTGTGTTTAAAATGCTGATCCAGTGTGTGTGTGTGTCTGTTTGTGTGCTGATGTGTGTGTGTGTATTCACATGTGTGTGTGTGTGTGTTTAACATGCTGATCCAGTGTGTGTGTGTGTGTGTGTGTGTTTAACATGCTGATCCAGTGTGTGTGTGTGTGTGTGTTAACATGATCCAGTGTGTGACCAGTGTGTGTGTGTTTAACATGCTGACACCACCAACACACAAAACATGCTGATCCAGTGTGTGTGTGTGTGTGTGTTTAACATGCTGCTCCAGTGCATGTGTGTGTTTAACATGCTGATCCAGTGTGTGTGTGTGTGTTAAACATGCTGCTCCAGCATGTGTGTGTGTGTGTTTGTGTGTTTAAAATGCTGATCCACTGTGTGTTTGTGTGTGTGTGTGTGTTTAACATGCTGCTCCAGCGTGTGTGTGTTTAAAATGCTAATCCAGTGTGTGTGTGTGTGTGTGTGTGTGTGTGTGTGTGTGTGTGTGTGTGTGTGTTTAACATGCTGTTCCAGCGTGTGCGTGTGTGTTTAAAATGCTGGTCCAGTGTGAGTGTATGTTTAACATGCTGATCCTTTTTTGCTTTTCCTCTCCTGAGTGCTAATGGACCACGCTGGCACCAAAGCAAGTTAGCATAGGTGGGCTGAATGGCCTTTCCTCGTTCTGGAAATTCATATTTTCTTATGTTCTTCTTTTCCTAGTTTTCAGCAGCCTGGCCAACTACAATCAGGGATCTCCCTCCTCAGCAATGTCCCTCTGCTCTACATGAGCTCTATGTTATCTAATAATAGTAACTTTCACTTTAAAGCAGTCCATGTGTCTGGTCTTCTCAATCCCGTAGCTGACACTCTCTCTCTCAGTTCCAATTTCAGAAATTCCATCAACTAGTCCTTTCAGACGATCCTCACAGCCTCCCCATTCCCCAGTTTCAGGCCCTCATTATGGATCGAATTCTCAGCTTCTCAACTCAGCAGTATTTTATATGACCAATTCTATAGCTCCATCTGCCAAAGTCTCTTATAAATCAGGCTGGGCAGCCTATATGTCTTTCTGTGCCATGTATTCAGTTTTACAGACTTTGAATTCAAACTTAATTGCATGCTTGCTTTATAACCTACTGCTATGATCATCGGCACTTATGCCTGCAAACTATTCGTCTTTTTCTTTAGGGATACAATTCCACATCTACCTATCTAGGTCTCCATGCCCACCTCTCCAGTCTCAACTATCTGTAAAACGTTCAGCTACAATCTTCATAAAAGCACTCCAAGCGAGAGGGTAACAATATTCAGTTCCACAAAACAAACTCTCCTTTATATCCATATTCTGTAATCACTAAATACTTAGCGGTGCGATATCCATCCCTTACCAGCTTTTCAATACTCTGTCCACTCCATCAGAATTGGTCCAGCTACAACCTCTGCAAAAGTTAAAATTAACTAACCTCTGATCAAAAATCTTGGAAGATGGACATCAGTAATAGAAATGTCCATCTTAGAGATGTCCATCTTCCAATGTTCAATGAGGTCAATGTTCCATCATCTGGCCTTGGTTAACCATTGACTGATGTCACAGGTCGCTCCTCTTTGAGGTGAGAAAACACAGCTAAAACTACGCCTACTAGGAATAACATATCTTTGAACCAATGGCTTTAGTTCAACGATATGAGCTGTCTTCCAGGGGTGTAAGGGCTGAGAAGGTCCATAATGCAATTAGGAACCTGACCATGCAAAACCTTGTATGTCAGCAACAGAATCTTGATGGCAACATGAGAATGAACAGGAAGCCAATGCATATGCATAAGGACCGGGGTGACATGTTCTGTCAGCCTAGTGCCTGTCAAGACCCTTGCCACTGCATTTTGCACCATCTGAAGATGATTTAGAGAACGAGTAGGAAGACCAGCAAAAAGAGCATTGCAGTAATTTAATCTGCAAAGGCTACAAAGGCATGAACGAGGATCTATGTATCTCTGGGAGACAGAAAACAACAAACTCTGGACATTTTCTTTAAGTGATAAAACCCTGCCTTTGCCAAAGTAGAAATATGGTTTTCAAATGATAGCCTAGGGTCTAGCTGGACACCTAAACTAAGGACAGCCAAAGAGCCGTCAACAGAGAAAACACCAAAACAGCATGAAAACCTAGGAAAAGATTAGAGCTGGGTTTTAGATCAACAACTCAATGTTGATTGCATTTAATTTCAGAATAGTATTTGACATCCAAGCTTGTACATCTGCCAAACAAGCAGATAAAACTGCTTCAGTATTGGAATTCATTTTTAAATAAATCTGAGTGTCATATGCGTAAGAATGGAAGGGAACTCCATTGTTTTCTTATAACATCGCCCAATGGCAGCATATACATGTTAAAAATGAGACACATAAGACACATATGTATGTCACGCCAATAAATATGAGCAGTCCCCCTCACATTTACCAGATTTTCAAGACGTTTAAGGTGTCAAATGCAGCAATAAGGTCTAAAAGGTCAGATTTTGGGTCGGCCGATGCTTCATCACCTGGCCTAGGTTGACCGCAAACCGATGTCACAGGTCACACCTCAAAGGAGGGCAGCTCCTATCGGTTCAGAAGGTGAGATCCTGGGCCAAGCAGTCACTCATCCCACACTACATTCTACATCTTACCATGCTGAGCTTTGAATTGTAAATCTCCAAGAAAAAATAAAAATAAATTGATGAAATTGAGAAAGAAACAAAAATTCAGGATGTTTGACACCTACCGCTCTTTTTCTAGTTCTTACTGTTTAACAGTTCTGTCAATCTGTCACAGTTCATGAATAAAAACTGTTTGGCGTGCCAGTGTATTTGCACTTTGCGATCTTTCTGAGATTCATCTTTTTCAGCTCTTTCAAAATTGAGTTTCTGACAAGGCTCTAGAGTTATAAATTAAAGAAATATCAGCTTATGCTAGTGTTCTGTTGTGATTTGTATATGTAATATATACAAGCATGATGTTGTTTTAGTTCCTCTGTACTGCTGTAGGCGTGTTAAGAGCTACTGCGGTGCATTGTCCAGTATAGACCGTATAGATAGAAATTGTTGATTCGTTAACTGTATTATAGGGAAAAAGAGAATTGGTAGCAATTAGTTCATATCTAAATGTAAGCTGTGATAATGTAACATTATGCACTGCTTGAACATTAAAAATGTCTTTCCATTTAGCAAAGTATCAATAATATTGAGCCCCCTTGTGACAACAGCAAAGAGAAATATTGTGGTGTTTTATGTTTGACATCAATTTTTCTAAATTTGCTACAACAATTTAGTCATTACCTTAAATAATAACTCCTGTGTAATTTACTCTCAACTTACTGGCAATGTTACTTATTGTATACCCTTGAATACAATTCAGGAGAATGTATAGAAGATTGTCTTCAGCAATACTAATCAAGGCCAAAGGCATTTCCTGAAGATTAATAACCAAGGGTTACTGCTAATATATAATATTGTTTTCACTCATTTCTAGTTCTAAGTTTTATATTTTTATAATTTGTATCATTACTGTAGTTACATCTGTATAGAGTTACAGGAAACAGTTGTAAGATAATAACACTGCATGTGCCTCTTTAGATAATAAACACTGTCCTCTTCAATGACAGCTGTACAAATCAACCGGCAAAATCAGCACATCAAAATGACAGCCAGATTCAAAATGTTGGTATTTGAAGAAGGAAGCATTCAACAACAAGAAAATACAGCCACAATGAAAACACTGTGCGATATCAAAAAATATACTAAGAATGTGCCCATAAGAAAGTGGGGAAAATAAATGTACTTTATTCCTTTAAAAAATAATATTTTTTATAGATATATTTTTTTAGAATAGGCATTTGCTGCCTTCCAAGTAAAGAATCCTTGTTACCATAGCAATGCAAGCTGCCTGCATTCTGTAGACTACTAGAGGGCAAAACTTCCCTCCTCTGTTCAATACATCAATCAAGAGAAGGAAGTAAACTGCCATTCGCAACATCACCAACATCATTGCAATACACATAAACACATATCAAGTATTATATGTGATGTAGATCCTTGACTGAAAAAGACTTCAAAGTTGTGTTCCTTCTTAAAAGCTAACAGATAATGTAATCCTCTCAAAACAAGACCCTTAAGCTAGCAGCAGCTTGGTTTGAAAATACTCTGTGGCTGTGAGCACCAGTGTGTCTAAGCAAACAAGAAAATATACTGTGGTATTCAGATCAGCGGTCATAGAAAGAGATCTCGCTCATTCTGTCTCATATATTTGTAAATTATTAAATAGTTTAAGAAAAAGGCCTTTTGTGATGGTCCCTGAGGTTTTGTAACAAAACGTTTTGTTTTGTTTTTTTAATTTAGTTGATGTTACCTACATAGATAACAATGGTGTGAGCATAGTTGCTGCGAATAAATGTGTTATAACAAATGTGTGCAACTAGTTTGTTATCATTACTTAAAAAAAGAAAAAAATCTAATAATAATAAGGCACAATAATTAGCGCAATCCAGACATTTTGGGAAGGAAAATTTCTTTTTGGGAAGGAAAATTTCTTCAACTTATAGAAGTTTTAGTTATGCATTTTAGTTATCAAAGACATTACATCCAGGTGGCTTGGCCACAGGGGCTTTCTCTCAATTCACTATTAACAAATGTCATAATTAAATAATTAGCACCATTGGGTGTAGGGTTAATAGAGGAGATTGGTTGGATGGGTAAACTAAGTCATTTTTTTGGGTATACTGAAGTCTTAAGACTTTTTAATTTAAGTGATTAATTTTAAATAATTATAAAATAATGTATAGCGACAATCAGGGGTGAAATTCTGCCAGTACTCACCGGTACTCTGTACTGGGACTTATTTTGATCTGCTTTTCATCCAACGCGGATGCATTCCATCCACTCACACAATCCACTACTGCAACAGTTCACAAGTGCGCTTTCATACAGCACAGTTTGTGCTGCTTGCATTCTGTTCCCTCACGCTGCTTGTTGTTTCTGTTAGCTGCTATTAGCATAATCACTGCATGTTGATTGGCTGAGCTTTCATTCTGATCAGATTTAATTTTGGCATGCGTCACAAATCTCTGCCCATTTCGCTTTGTGTCAGTGCTCATTTGTTGATCCATTAAAGAAGACCTTAGCAGTGCAACGTGAAAACAGCAGTGTGGAGTAATTATTATTATGAAGTAATAATTATTTTCTTTAGTGCGGTGGAGAAGCTATTTGAATATTCGACCAACCATTGCTGCACATGAATTTGAATGCAAAAATCCATGTCAGTGTTTGCCATAAATTATATAGTTGATAAATATTAGAAATAATTATTATAATGTGTTTTGCCTTGCAATGATTTACCACATTGCCAGAATTTGTGCGAAATTTTCTAAAATGGCAAGTGATGTGTGGGACAGTAGGGATTAGCACTAAAATAAACAAGCATCAGATTTGGTAAGTACGGCAGAATCAGGATACAGATGGAGGTGTGCTTCACGCTTTTCAAACACTGGCCTAACTTGTAAGATACATGTTAAGCATAGTGATCAATGTTTTGTTTTGTTGTGATCCTATTATTTTCTGTTATGAGGACTGTAATAAATGATAACCAAAACAGTAAGGTGTTTTTTCCTTGTATAATGTCCTTTTTTCTAAAACATTTTTAAAAAATGTATTTAAGTTAGATGTGAATCTTCACTTGTGTGTACATGTAAATGAAAAAAGGCAGAAGTAAACCACAATAATGACATTACTTTATGAAAATGTGTCTTTTGCCACTTTGTTTCTTGTGCAGAAACCACAATACCAGGGATTTAAAAAATACAAAACGTCTACTTTTATACTGTTTCTGCCTGAAAATTTTTTTTTTTTTTTTTTTTTCTGGAATAGATCATGGTAATTAATCTACACAGAAACACCACAGAGAAGCACACAGATCATATGATTGTAAAATAAGTAACAAGTACAAAATAAATAAAAGAAACAGGGATATATGTTCTAATCTAAGGCTATTGTTGTAGAACGGCCAGGTCCTGTTGTAGGTGAGTACCCAGTCTGGAAAGTATGGGGGTGATTTCAGAGAATACTATGGAGAATAAAATGGCCAAGTACATCATTAGTAGTAGCAGTGCCTGAACAAAAAATAAAATAAAAAATTTAAGCCCCTATTGTGCATTGTTTTACTTTGACCCTTTTGAATCATTTTTTCATAGCACAGTTTTTTTATACCTTTTTTTTATAACATCATCCATTTTTTAGGATATCTTGACGCAAAACCCTTTCTACAGCAGTTACTGCATAGCGTAATGTTTCTTAATGCTTGTCATTTAAGGTTTAACTGAAGTGTTATATTACAGTACATGACTGAGAGATACAAGCAGCAGGTACAAAGCTTTCAGTATTTTCAGCTTCTTTGTTTATGG
Organism: Polyodon spathula; assembly: GCF_017654505.1. Lineage (NCBI taxonomy): Eukaryota > Metazoa > Chordata > Actinopteri > Acipenseriformes > Polyodontidae > Polyodon > Polyodon spathula. The sequence continues at coordinate 62,191,287 of NC_054534.1, read as the reverse complement.
TGAATTGGTTATAAGTGATCAGTTATATTTTAAGGCTTATTTTGTATTTATAAATGTATCGTGCACCAATATGTATACATTTTAAAAATTGTCTCAATTTTTAAATGTTTACACCTGGCTGTGCATAAGAGTGCCTGCACTTTTTTGTTGAGAATTTCACCCCTGGCAACAATGTCACCTTAGCACCACTAACAAAGCCCAAGCAACATTAATTTTGAAAGCTTGAAATACCATCTGCATTGCAAGTTCATACTGTAAAATATTTGTATTATTATTACTTTTAAGTGTGCCTGAGAAGGAAGCTTGTATCAGTTGCAAATCTGTCATTGCTTATATCATAAACCATTTAAGCTGATTACCTCATATTTTCAGTGCTTTGGAAATTCTTTGGGAAACATCTAACTGCACCTGTTATCTATGATGGCTGCCATTTTGGGGTCATAGTTTTGGTTCAAGATATTGAGGTAAACATTGATGTAAATTATTAACAAGGATAGGCCTGAAAAAAATCACAACTGTAATGGCTACAGAGGATGGTCTCTGTGCTTCAATCAATACACACAAACTGAATAGTGAATGCAGGTAATGAGCAACTAGTGTCGATAAAAAAAAAGTGTGCAGACATTTAAGCCAGATGGAGTCTCATGAAGTAAATGTGTTTGACCAGATGCCAGCATCCAAAGTTGACATGAATAATATAGAGATAACACTACTAACTATTGGGTAAGTACTTATATGACTATGGGCATCTTAAATGTTTTTTTTTAGGTGAGGATTTGCATATCAGTGAAAGTGGTTGAGCTATATTTAATGGGGTTTACGCTCTGTTCTACAAGCAACCTACTGCCTACTCTTTTCCTGAAGACTATACATTTGTGCCCACGGGTGACCCACAAAAGCGGGATGGGTTAGAGTCGGAATATGAACTTTTTTTGCTGTTTGGTGTTCGGGTGCGGGTAAAATAAAAAAACATTTTCGGGTCAGGTTCGGGGTCTGAATTTGAATCACCAAAAACTTTTCCATCCTTTCAGCGTACTCCTCTGTAGCCCTTTCCCAAATAATACACTAGAAGGCAAATGTACCAGTATTTCCTGCACTAAAGCAGGAGGCGATTAGGGAGGAGTTAGCTGACTAAGCAGTGTTCTCAGTTTGTATTGCCGCTTGCTTGACACGTCACAAGATCCTTCTATCATGTCTGCTTGGTGACATTAAAAATGCCTGGGGACGAGGTGTCACAAAAGATAGCGCAGGGTTTATATCATGGAGAGGATAATAGTTCAAGAGGTAAATCACAAGTGTGGAATTCTTTTGGAATTATAGTGAATGAAAATAATGAACATGTGACTGGATTCGTTGGTTGTAAAACCTGTAAGGTTTTTGTGTCCAACAGTGAAACCAGTGGTGTAGCTTTTCAACTGGTGACAGGAAAGGAATAGATAAGTATTTTATAGTGAAGTAAGTATAGATAGTTAATATGTTACAATGTTAAAATATATCCAGACCACTAGAGAAAGCTACCATGCTCTATAGCCTATTGTATAAACTAAATCTGTGGAGAACGGGTGAGTCAGTTGACGCAGGCAGTAAGTAAAGGGCAGACACTCGCAGGTTCGGGACGGGTTGCAGGTTTTATTAAAGCGGGTCAGGTCGATGGTAAGACGACGGCGCTGCAGCGAGTTGCGGGTCTGGGTCGGAAGCAGGTCGACAAATTGGACCCACGCAGGACTCTGCCATGCACTGCTAAACCAACAGTGTACCAGAGATCTGTTGCCTGAAAACGGAGACCATCAATTCAAAATCATCTTACCTGTTGAGCATTGTTTTTTCAACCAGCCTTAAAAAATACCCAGTCAGTGTTGTAAATATTTAGAAGGTTGTTCAGAGAAGACGAAAACACACTCCAAGTCTACAGAAACATTGTTTGAAAGGGAGGCCTTAAAATAAAGATTATTTTCATAAAGTTTATTTATTCTTGTATAACAATAACAATACTATACATAGGGTTAGAGGGGACCTAAGGACTACTGTAATGCCTCACTTCTTGCTACAGGAAAGTGATAACGCTGTCTATCTAATCGTTTTGATGACATGTTTAGTTCCTAGCATTCAGACTGCAGTTTGCACATGATTGCTGTGTTTTATGAATATGCTTTATGAATATAGTCACAATAGATTTGAGCTTCTCATACACAGGCCACAATCTGGACAGATGGAGGTTAAAGACACACAGAACAAAGGTCAGTCTGCAGTATACTCTGTGGGGCATAAGGGAGAGCACCAAGAAAATGTATGCTTCTGCACTGCCCATGGTTTAACACAGCCAGGAAAACAGGTGCAGAAGAGAAGTCCAGGCTGTAGGAGATATACTAGTAGGAGATTACTGTCATGAACAACAAGCGATAATGTGAAAATGCAGTGTAATATCTGAGAAGAACATGTTGGAGTAAGCAGAGATGGATATAAGAGGTTGTGTACAGTACATTCTAACTTAATCAAAAGGATTACATTAAACCAGTAAATAACAATGCAAATGTTTATTATTATTATTATTATTATTATTATTATTTACACAAAAAGGCTGTAATTACATTGAGGATTTTGATAATCCACTCAAGTGTTGTATGTCACCAGAAACCAAAGATAGAATGAGTTTTATGGGGGTTTTTTAATGTCTTTTTTCAAGTGTACTGTTCTCCTCAGATGAAGCAGTACATAAGTGTACTGATGAAGGCAACAGCTGAAAACATTTGTCTACTTGACTAGTTTATTAGGGTTCTTCTCCAAAAATGGAAACTTGGAACATTTTGGCTGTGTTAGGGTGGGGCTAGGTAATGTGTTATTAGACTAAAGTGTCCCACTCATTTTCTGAAATCTGCTGCTTCCTGATATCTTATCTCACTTCCTTTGTGAGGCTGGAGTTTTGTGCAAGTATACTTTTATTTACTGTATATGCAAACAAAGCCAGACGTATTTCCCATTGAATAAAGTAGCTCAACAGATGTGAGGCTGCATCACAATGTTAAAGAGTGTCGCATAAAGATGGTTAGCCCCATCAAGAATTGTGATTTCCAGGGTGCAAGACTAAGCATTTGCTTTGGCCTTGTTAAAGGCAACAAAAGGTGGAGCTTCAGTTCAACAGGGATACATATTCACCAAGGAGACTGGATAGCAAATTAATCTGTGTTTGTCTCTTTTCATTAATCACACTTATTTTCTGTTTGTAAAATACCAGCATATAATTCACACTAAATGGGATTTGCAACACTGTGCACTGTGGTCGTTGGAACAGAAAAGGGTGAACAGCTGAAAACAATGTTTAGCTTCCTGGCAGAAATGCTTGCTATTCAAAGATGCATCATGCATAAACATTGATTTAGCCATGGACTGACACTTAGAGAGCCTCTGCTGTTTTCAGAAGTATTGCGGTCAAGCTAAGTGGCAGCCAAGGGCAAGTGCCTGTACCTGTATAATAGGGCTGTATTCCAGTTACACCAACTAGTGTGAGCAGTGTAGCAGTGTTATGTAAAAACAGCTATAGGCTATATAGATTGACAAAGATGTGTGTATATAAGTGCCCTTTGGAATATTTGTTTAATTTCTTACTTTAAGTAAATATAATGATTCATCATCACTGGTGCTGCACAATGTTATTTGTAATGCAATTCAGGACAAATGGCCACAAGCTAATCGTAGTTTATTGGTACTCAGAGATGCTGCTTGTTTTACATTAAATATCTAGAAGGAAAATATAGATGTTATGTACTGGCAAATGTTTTTGTTACCTATCATACAAAATATAGAATGAATGGAGGACTACTTAAATTATACAGCTCTGGATTTATATTATGAAAAGTAATACTCACACATGAATCTCAAATGTCTAATTAAAAATAAATCAATCAATCAATTTAAAAAAGTGTCGGGCACATGCTGTTGTTTTTTCCCCATATTCACACATTTTAAATGTAAAAAAAAAAAAAAAAAAAAAAAAAAAAAAAAAAAGGTATTATCTGAACTCTATCAAGAAACACTTCTTTGAGCTTCCCACAGCAATGTTTTGTGTCGGCAAATATAGTGTGCAAAACAGCTGCTAGCAAAGGCACTACTATAGCTTTTTTGTCAGCCTGTCTGATCTGGTTAAAGAGCAGTAACCCAGTAATGACTGATTACTTCCGGACTTCTTTTATGCTCTCATCTGATCTAAAGAGAGAAGTTTTGAGACCACAAAAAATGTCCTTGAGCTCAGGACTTCAACTTACTCATCTAAGTCAGACTTATTTTGTAGCCTTAGATTAATAATGTTCTGAATAAAATGTGTATGTACATGTATTTATACCAGAATCTGAGAATAAACTGATGTTTATTTTCTAAAAGACATTTATTTTTAATTGTTATATTTTCTTACAAAAAAAAAAAAAACTTATTCTTATGATTGATTTAATCCAACACAATATTATATTGCAATAAATCTGTTAATACATCTTTGTATTGCATGGGGCTGTTTTATATATATATATATATATATATATATATATATATATATATATATATATATATATATATATATATATAAAACCTTGTACACCAGTACAGTTATGTTCAGCACTTATCACCAAAATAACCCCAATGAATATACACAGATGCATACAAGAAGGCTTTAGTTAGTGTTAATTAATAATCTTACTTCTTTAACTGCATAACTCACAGCAAAATCAATTACTGTAATGTAAATGCCATTGAGTGCACATTTTTAGCCACGGTCTAACAGAGTATAATTAATGGATTGGTTGTCAATATCTTCATAATTTGACACACATGTCTAACAAATAATGACACAAGGAAATTCTCTCACCCTTAGGCTTGTGTACTGATTACAAATACAATCATTCCTCCATTAAATCATACGAATTCCCAGCAGTCCAGGACATTTAAAAAACAGGTATCAGTTTAAATTCATACTGTATTTAGGGGGAAACTATATAAATTTGTCCCAACATAATCAGTCTTCTATTCAAACTTCTTTGTTTTGGTGTATTTGTGATGGTTACCTGCAATGCAGCTTTTGCCAATGTTACCTTTCCAATGATAAAGCAACTTTTTAAATAACTTAGTTGTATATAGGGCCCACTTTATGTTTGAACTTCAAGTCTGTTGTATATGTGCAAAAGCGTTCGGAAAGTGAAAAAAAATGAAACTGTTACATCTGCCTTGTGTTGAAATGGGGTATTACCTTGTATACCAGTCGAGTTCTGTTCAACACAACACCAAATAACACAGATGCACAGATGCATAAGGGAATTTTTTAATTTGTATAACACTACATTTATAGAAACAAATTGGTTAAAATAATAAGCTAACCAGTTCATACATTAATTACAGAACTCCAATAAATAGAAACCTAAAAGCAACGTTTGCTAAAATGACCTTTTGGAAATTGAACCTTCAGATTGTTTACAGTGAGTTCTGAACTGCTTTCATTTAATTAACAGCTCTGCTGCAATCAGTAAAAGGATAAAGCTAATCGAGAATCTAACAGGTTTCATGCTGCTCAAAGTGCCAGCAGTGAGGATGTTTATGGTCTCAGAGAGCACACTTCACAAAAACGTGTCTTAATTAGGGGTTGCTTTTAGGTCTCTCTTATCAGTGAGAGATTTAAACACTTGGTGGAAGCTTTCCTTGTTACTGTAAACTTGCTTGAGCTAGATGAAAGGTAATGTACTGTACATATATGTACAAATGTATGGTAAGTGTGAGATATGGATAACTTTGTTTATACTGTATAGGCCCAGATACTCGCAATAAAAAATATATATAACCAAGCATCATCACAATCGGATAATTGGGTCTCCATATATACGGTGTGACAGACATATGTACAATAAAACAATCAATACATTTAAGCCACACTAAATGATCAATCCATTAGTCTGGGTGTCCTATATTTTTTATTGTTTCAGTCAGACAGTCAATTATAGTCTTACTTAAATGACTGTAGAGTTTACAACAAAATACCTTATCGTTGCTACCTGTTGTGTTGTATGTAGTCCTGTAGTAGCTTTTTCAACCTAATCATGATTGCTTTGATATTTTTATTCATGTATCGTTTGTTATTAAACTACAATTAAAATATCCGAACAATTGTGATTAGGTTAAGATATATACAGGAATATTTACAACATAGCAGGCAGTAATATCAAGTATAAAATGTAACCATTGCCTAATAGGTATTTAACCTAAAGGCCATGATAAGCAGTCTTGCATTGAACCGAGACGGTGCTTCGTGCTAAGTTGCTTGCAGCTTCTCCCACAGTGTCTCGTTGCCACGTTAGTTCTGCTTGCAGAATTACTGTGAAGACTGTTATGGCTCTAACAGTGGGCTTTCCTCAGTTTTTCGACCTTTAGTTAGCCAAGAGTGCTATAGGTGGGCATCCCTATAAATCGCTTCCGTGGTAACTGTACGTCCCAGACCTGCTTCCGTTCCCATCTGTACTCTGTACAACGAACAAAGTTACCATTTGCCGATTCACTAGCAGTCGCTGTGCTCAGCTCTGCTTCATGGTCAGACTGTTTGTAGTCCTTCCTGCAGTGTTTCCTCTGGTTTCTGCTTGCAGTGCCATTGCGAGGGCTGTCAGGGCTCTGACAGCAGGGTCCTCCAGTCTTTTGGCTAGCCAGAAGCTATATAAGTGGGCATCTCTATCTATTGCTTCTTTGGTAACTATAGGTCACAGACCTATCTCCATTCCCAACCCGATATACGTACCATATAGCGAATGAGCTTACCAAATCATATGTACCGTACCATTGGTACCGTGGGAATTGTGCACTGTGTACCGTACTGTGGGCACCATACCATGTGTACTGTACAAATTAAAATTCACCATAAAGATACCATGCAGGTACTTAACTCTTTGCGGTCCATTTATTCAGCACCTGTCAGGTGCGTCAGGTCTAATTTATTTTCACACAAGCTGTTTATTTTACACACACTGTTTAAAAGTAATTTTATTCACAGTAAAACAGGTTTGAAAGACACTGCATGTCAACGTGACACTCAGTACTGCATCTCCAGCCCCGCCCCACCCCTTATTCGCTGTATTTATCATATATCTCTTAATAGTCGTGCATACTGATAATTTAAGTGTCTTATTCTTTCGGGACTGTACCTTTCTACATTGTTGTGTAGAGCCCCTGCTTATTATTTAAAGTGTTGTTGACATGCACCCTAGCAGAAAATAAAGAGTTGTTAATTGTGAACTGTCTTGTGTTTGTCTGTTCCAGAACACTGCCCCATCACTACATCTGCACACTAGAAGCCATTGGTTCACATCAAGTCATTATTTTATTACTATAACAATAGAATATAAGCATGTGTCTCACAGCTCTCTGGAGTGATCCATTCCACCTGGTCAAGGCTCCCCTCAATCCTCAGCTCAGAAAGAGGGTTGTATCCTCCCCTAATGGCTCTGTGCCAAGGGAGAGCAGGAGAGCTTCACGCAGGAGACCGCCTTCACTGTCTTCCTTATCTTCTAGTTCTCCTTCCCCTCCTGCTTCCCCTCCTAAAAGTCTCCCAGCAGAGCACCATGTTAGCCGAGCTACTGCATGAGCACACTGCTCCAACTACTCCGGCTGTGCCTTTAGAGCAACGTTATTCACGGACCCGCGAGACGCGGTGCTGTTGTCTCGGGAGATGACAGTCCTGCAACAAAATCAAGCTATTTGCACGGTACATCCTCTTCATTTGGAAGAATGTTTCTACTCCTGGTACTTCCTTTTGCCGAAGAGGGATGGTGGCCTCAGACCAATCCTTGGCCCCACCAAGTAAACCTGTATCTGAGTCGACGGAGGTTCAAGATGACCATACAACAGCTTTTGCAGTCAATAAAGCAAGGCGACTGATTCACCATGGTGAACTTGAAAGCTTATTTTCATATCCCCATGAGAAGAGGACACTGGAGGTACCTGCGGTTCGCTTTACAAGGGACAGCGTACAAGTTCCGGGTACTGACATTCGGCCTCTCTCTACCTCCCCATGCCTTTTCGAAGTGCACGGAGGCTATTATGCCCCATTGAGACTCAGAGACATCAGAGTGCTCAATTACTTGGACAACTGGTTCATTGGTGCTCAGTCTCCAGTGCAGGCAAAGGTCCACACGGAACTTGTCACCAACCACCTTCAAAGGTTATATTAAAATTGATTTGTCTCCCCAGGAGATTATTTCTTGGCGGGGCAATTTTTAAATGGAGCTCGATGGCTTCAGTCACCTATGAAGGACATTGTCCCTTGTTGGAAGCTTAATGTGGTGCTTGAAGCACTTATGAAGCCCCCCTTTTATCCCTTGCATTCAGCTGAGCTGAAATATTTATCGTTGCAAGTGGCTTTCTTGCTTTCAATCACATCTGCTAAGTGGATGGGTGAGATGCAAGCATTTTTGATTGCAAAAGCCTGCTTAATTTTTGCAGAAGCCAGGACAAAGGTTATGCTTCATACCAATCCTGCCTTTTTGCTGAAAACCATCTCAGGATTCCATATTAACCAGACTGTGGAATTGAAGGCTTTCCATCTGCCTCTTTTCCAGTCTGAAAGGAAGCGGCAGCTCCATACGCTTTGTTTGGTGTTGGAACTAACATATTATATGGACAGAACTTGGAGGCAGTCTGAAAATGTTTTTGTCTGTTATGGGGCCATAAAAAAGCCCTGTCTAAGCATGGGCTGTCTAAATGGATTACACACAATCAAGACTTATCCCTCCAGAAAAAACTCACTGCCAATTCCATCAGGAGCATGGCATCTTCGTGGGCTTTTTTCCAGGGTGCATCGGTCAGGGACATGCAGCAGTGGTATGGGCCACTCCCCATACTTTTGGACGGTTATAGCGGCTTAATGTTATAGATCCACAAAACCCTGGCTTTGGAATAACAGCGTTAAAGGTAGCTTCTCAGTTAACTCTTACAACATAAACATAGACATGAGTTCTCACTCAGTGTTTTAGCCCTAATTATTTGTACTCGGGTTCCTAATAGTAACGCGCAAGGTAGTCTTTGGCTTAACCCTGTGGCATTCCAGTTTGACTGCAATATTACCCTGTGGCAGCTTTGGTATTTCTACCCATTCTGTAATGGTTGCATTTCGTACTTGATAGGGAACATTAGGTTATTATCATAAACGTGGTTCACTGAAATAGAAATGTACCTATAAACCTTCAAGGTCACTGAGTCTATATTGCAGAGGTCTTGAAGAAAATTGATGACAATGTTTGTGTCTGCAGCCCTTTTATGCCTCTGAGGGCATAAGCGACTGCATCACAGGCTCTTACCTGCAGCTTTCATAGATCTTATTCAGGTTGTCACAGTCTTTAGGTTAAATACCCATTAGGTAATGGTTACATTTCTATTTCAGGGAACCAGGGTTATGATAATAGCCTAATGTTTTTGGAAACACTTAACTGTTCAGTAACACTTTAAGATTATCTTGTTTAGAAAGAGGATGTTTTTCTGTATTTCATTCATGTCCTGCATAATGCCATGTCTTTCTATTTTGTTTTATAAAACATCATTGTCACCACTTAGTTTCTCATTAAAATCTGTATGACTAAGTTGATCAAAGACTTTAATGTGTTCCTAAAGTGGTTGTAGCTAACAAAGTCACCCCATAAATCTTTAAAATTTGCCTAAAGTGTTTAGATTAGAAAAACATGTACAGTTACAGTTCATGTCCAGTAATTTAATTTTAGAAAATGGTATCTGGTACTGTGCTAGGTTAAATAAACCTGACCTACCTACTTCAACCCTGTCTTCCCCGTCATAAATCATGCTGTGCAGAGAGTAGCATGCTTTGACCTACTGAGGGGAAATGATGGCCCTCAACGACAGAATTACTGGGAGAATGGCACTGTTCCAAATTACACCTAGTTGCTAAATTGATTTCCGCTGACATTGTACTTGTTATAAAAATAAAATGCTACAAAATAGACATGGAATGCTGTGGTTATTTCACTCATGTTATTCATCCATTCTCCTTCTTCGATCGCCTACGGTATTCCATGAAAGTTCATATTGTTTATTTCTGGTTGAAAGAGAACATGTAAAACTTTAAATACAAACACAAATCTTCATATATTTCTTCAACCCCAGAATGACAATAATATAGGGGATAAAGTACATCCAAATAATGGAAAATGGAAAATGGAAAAAGCAAACATTTTATAAATTGTTTGAACTGTTAAAATGTGGTTTCTTTCCTGATGTTTGTTGTGCATCACAATAAAACCTAAACTTTAGAATGTCCTATGCAGTTAGTAATACAGTTGGTTTTCTTATAATAATAATAATAATAATTTTGGAGCTCATGTTGTTTGATTTGTGCTACCTGATTCAACATGGTGCTTATTAATATTAATAGTATCCTTAATGCTACAATATTCTACCATTAACCCCCAAATGTTTTATTAAAATAATGACCAGAAACACGGTTATGGAGATATCAATGAATTTGGGTAAAAATACAGTATTCCTGCTGCATTCACATTTCATTAATGTAGGGTGTTGACTGCTAACACCATTTTTTTTTTTTTGGAACCAGAGACACCTGAAATGTATCAGCCCTCAGGAGACAGAAACACATGCAGGTGTAATTTTCTCCAGATGATTTGAAGCCTAGTTTTCAAACCTATGTAATTACATTTTTTATGATATTCTTTCTTTCTTTAAATCTAATTAAAATTACACTTTCTGCCCTCAGGTAGAATTCTGGATGTGGTTTTAAATTACTGATCTGAAAGTCTCTCCTTCCTGATGCGATGGGTGATTTTCCAAACATACAGATGTTACACTAAGAAAATACTGCAACTCTTTTATTGGCCCCCAAAACACATACTGCAAGAAGAGGTAAGTGACCTACCTAGTAGTTTCTTGTTTTACTCCTCTGCTGAAGTGCAACTTTGAAATGTTGGCTTTACTAAACAATATAATCTTGTGTCACTCCGTTTATGAAACATTCCATACAATGGTGCTGAAGCCATTGTAAAAGTGTGTGTGTGGGGGGGGGGTGGTGGTGAAGTTGAACAAGTCATTTTCTTTAACCACTGGACCACCAATACTCATACTTTGACAGTTAAGCGACTGGTTGAATTTTTTCATGTTTGGTAAAGTACTGTACAACCAAATTATCATTTTGAGTAAAAAAAAATATATACATTTCTTACTTGCAATAGAAAGATGAGGAAGAAAAAACAAAAGCATCTGCAGAAAGTGCAAAGCCACTGAAAGTTATACCAAGTCCCTTTGGATAAAGTTATGCTGCTTTTAATGAAGAGTTTATCATTGCTAGTTATTATAGTTTTTTTTTCTTAAGGTTAATGTTTTTGACGTTGAAAACATTTTAATTGGCACACATAATTATGCTGAGATGGGAAGTAAATGGTAACATGATAAACATTTACAGTGCAGACTGTTTTGGATTATTTATAATAACTTTGCCGAATAGAAAGCAAATACATGTGTTTCTGAAGATTCCCAAATACTGTCTTTTGATTCTGTGCACCCAAAGATTTGTAATTTAAAAGTTTTCAGAATTACTGTTTGAAAGCCTGTCCTAAACCAGCAGCTTGTCAATCCCAAACTGCTGTTTATTAAATAAACGTGAAACAAATAATTTGTTAATCAGATTATTTTACCTTTTATTGCTACTGTGGTGCCATTCAGTACTGCGAAACTTGTAAAGGGGTACTAGAGCTTAAACCTCCAGACAGAAGGGCTACAGTTGTAAAAAAAAAAATAATAATAAAAAAAAAAGGTTGAAAACCCCTGTGCTAGAGGGATTTGGACATAAGAACATAAGAAAGTTTACAAACGAGAGGAGGCCGTTCGGCCCATCTTGCTCGTTTGGTTGTTAGTATCTTATTGATCCCAGAATCTCATCAAGCAGCTTCTTGAAGGATCCCAGGGTGTCAGTTTCAACAACATTACTGGGGAGTTGATTCCAGACCCTCACAATTCTCTGTGTAAAAAAGTGCCTCCTATTTTCTGTTCTGAAAGCCCCTTTGTCTAATCTCCATTTGTGACCCCTGGTCCTTGTTTCTTTTTTCAGGCTGAAAAAGTCCCTTGGGTTGACACTGTCAATACCTTTTAGAATTTTGAATGCTTGAATTAGGTCGCCACGTAGTCTTCTTTGTTCAAGACTGAACAGATTCAATTCTTTTAGCCTGTCTGCATATGACATGCCTTTTAAGCCCAGAATAATGCTGGTCGCTCTTCTTTGCACTCTTTCTAGAGCAGCAATATCTTTTGTATAGCGAGGTGGCCAGAACTGCACACAATATTCAAGATGAGGTCTTACTAGTGCATTGTACAGTTTTAACATTACTTCCCTTGATTTAAATTCAACACTTTTCACAATGTATCTGAGCATCTTGTTAGCCTTTTTTATAGCTTCCCCACATTGTCTAGATGAAGACATTTCTGAGTCAACAAAAACTCCTAGGTCTTTCATAGATTCCTTCTCCAATTTCAGTATCTCCCATATGATATTTATAATGTACATTTTTATTTCCTGCATGCAGTACCTTACACTTTTCTCTATTAAATGTCATTTGCCATGTGTCTGCCCAGTTCTGAATCTTGTCTAGATCATTTTGAATGACCTTTGCTGCTGCAACAGTGTTTGCCACTCCTCCTATTTTTGTGTCGTCTGCAAATTTAACAAGTTTGCTTACTATACCAGAATCTAAATCATTAATGTAGATTAGGAATAGCAGAGGACCTAATACTGATCCCTGTGGTACACCGCTGGTTACCACACTCCATTCTGAGGTTTTTCCTCTAATCAGTACTTTCTGTTTTCTACATGTTAACCACTCCCTAATCCATGTACATGTGTTTCCTTGAATCCCAACTGCGTTCAGTTTGAGAATTAATCTTTTGTGCGGGACTTTGTCAAAAGCTTTCTGGAAATCTAAATAAACCATGTCATATGCTTTGCAATTATCCATTATCGATGTTGCATCCTCAAAAAAATCAAGCAAGTTAGTTAGGCACGATCTCCCTTTCCTAAAACCATGTTGACTGTCTCCCAGTACCCTGTTACCATATAGGTAATTTTCCATTTTGGATCTTATTATAGTTTCCATAAGTTTGCATATAATAGAAGTCAGGCTTACTGGTCTGTAGTTACCTGGTTCAGTTTTGTTTCCCTTTTTGTGGATCGGTATTACGTTTGCAATTTTCCAGTCTGTCGGTACCACCCCTGTGTCAAGAGACTGCTGCATGATCTTGGTTAGCGGTTTGTAAATTACTTCTTTCATTTCTTTGAGTACTACTGGGAGGATCTCATCCGGCCCAGGGGATTTGTTTATTTTAAGAGCTCCTAGTCCCTTTAACACTTCTGCCTCAGTTATGCTAAAGTTATTTAAAACTGGATAGGAACTGGATGACATGTGGGGCATGTTGTCAGTATCTTCCTTTGTAAAAACTTGTGAAAAGTAATCATTTAATATATTTGCTATTTTTTTTTCTTCATCTACGATTTTGCCATTTGTATCTCTTAAACATTTAATCTCCTCTTTGAATGTTCTCTTGCTGTTGTAATATTGGAAAAACATTTTGGAATTGGTTTTAGCTCCCTTAGCAATGTTCATTTCTATTTCTCTCTTGGCCTTTCTAACTTCCTTTTTGACTTGCGTTTGCAGTTCCGTGTACTCTTTCTGCGTACTTTCTTTTCGGTCCTTTTTTAATGCTCTGTAAAGTGCCTTTTTTCGCTGAATATTTTTTTTAATTGATCTATTAAACCATTTTGGCAATTTAGTTTTACATTTAGATTTGTCTACTTTAGGGATGTAATTGTTTTGCGCCTCTAGTACTACATTTTTGAAGAACAACCATCCTTCTTCTGTGGGTGTTTTCTCTATTTTACTCCAATCTACTTCTGTTAGTCTCTGTTTCATGCCTTCATAGTTTGCTTTTCTAAAATTGTAAACCTTAACTTTAGTCTTTACTTTTGGGGATTTAAAAAACACTTCAAATGAGACCATGTTATGGTCTGAGTTTGCCAGTGGTTCTCTGACCTCTGTTTTAGTTATTCTATCTTCGTTATTTGAAAAGACTAAATCAAGGCATGCCTCCCCTCTAGTGGGTGCCTTCACAAATTGTGTTAGGAAGCAGTCATTTGTCATTTCCACCATTTCTATTTCATCCTTCGCGCTACCCACCGGGTTTTCCCATTTTATTTGGGGGAAGTTGAAATCCCCCATTAGTATGGCTTCTCCTTTGCTACATGCATTTCTAATGTCATTGTATAACAGATTATTGTGCTCACCGTCTGAATCTGGCGGTCTATAGTATGCTCCTATTATTATGCCCTTTGAATTTTTGTCTGTTATTCTGACCCATATTGATTTGGTTTTATTTTTCCTTGTCCAGGTTTAACACCTGTGCTTCAAGACTGTTTCTTATGTATAGCGCAACCCCTCCTCCTCTTCTGTCCTGCCTGTCTTTCCTATACAGTGTATACCCACAAATATTATATTCGTCCCCATCACTCTCAGACAACCAAGTTTCTGTAACACTTATCACATCATAGTTACTTGTTAGTGCAGTAGCTTCAAGTTCTAGAATTTTGTTTCTGATACTTCTAGCATTTAGATAAATACATTTAATGGTTGTCTTACCTGAGTTGTTGTTCTTGTTTTGATGCGGTCTCCCTTCTGTTTTTTTGTTGATTTCTCCCCCCTTCCTTTCTAGCTTAAATGCTTCTGAACCTGCTCGAGGATTTTTTCTCCAAGTAGACTGGTTCCCTTGTTATTTAAGTGCAGTCCATCCCGTCTATACAGACAGTCCTCGTTGTAGAATGTGGTCCAATGATCAAGATAGGTGAAGCCTTCCCGTGTGCACCACATCTTCAGCCATGCGTTTTGATTAATTATTTCCAGCTGTCCATATGGTCCTTTGCAAGGTGCCGGTAGTATACCAGAAAATACCAGTTTTGCTTATCTCTTTTAATTTCCTTCCTAGCTCTCTGAATTTGTTTTACAGGGATTTTGGTCTGCCTCTTCCAATGTTGTTTGTACCGATGTGGACGACTACTACCAGGTCTGTCCGTTCTAGGAGCCTGTCCACGTTCTCAGTGATGTGCTTGACCGAGGCTCCCGGAAGGCAGCACACTGTTGTAGTAAGGGGGTCCAAACTGTGAATTGAACTTGCTGTGTTTCTCAATATGGAGTCCCCAACAATCATGACCTCCCTTCTTTTTGCTGTCTGGTCACCACTGTCAATGGGGTCCTGGATGTTGTTCCTTTCATTCTCTTGTTTTTGGCTCTGCTCATCAAAATTCTGAAGTGACTCAAATTTGTTGGTTGTTTCGATTTCTGTTGGTTGTGTTTGACGAAGTTTCTTTTTTTTTCCCTGCTTCTGCCTACCTGAACCCAGCTGTTCTGACCTTCTATCTCCCTGGTGGCTTTCAGTCTGTTAGGGGTGATGCAGACTTCCATGAATTGTGGGTGTGCCAGTTCCTCAAGATCCTGTTGCTGTCTCACTTCTTCCAGCTCCATTTCTAGCATACTTACTAGTTTATGCAAGTCCTGGATCGCGCGGCACTTTACGCACACTTGGTTTAGCTCCGCTGGGTTTTCTCGGATTTCCCACATCAAGCAGGTGTCACAGATTTGGCTTGAAGACCATGTTGAGGGTTTTTTTTTTTTTTTTAAGTTTAGTTTCTTCTGCAGCCGTCAGCCTGCTTTCAAACTGCTTCTAAACTGCTCTGTACTTTTCCACGTCTGTACTTCTCCCACTCGTTATCGCTGGGAAGACTGCCTCGTTTAACTGCGTTGTTCTGCTGTGCTGTCGGCTCCTCCCCTCGCCCGTGTCTCAAAACGGCGCTGAATTTGAATCAGCTGCTCCGAGTTTCAGCTTGTTTGTTATCAGAAAAACACACGCGGCTGTGTTTCCCCAATGTCCCCTGTTTTCTGATTAAAGCAATTCAAGATGCAATTTCTCCTTTCTGCTTCGAAACTGCTCTGTACTTTTCCACGCTGTACTTCTCCCACTCGCTGTCGCTGGGAAGACTGCCTCGTTTAACTTCGTTGTTCTGCTGTGCTGTTGGCTCCTCCCCTCACCCATGTCTCAGAACTGCGCTGAATTTGAATCAGCTGCACTGAGTTTCAGCTTGTTTGTTATCAGAAAAACACACGTGGCTGTTTGACTTTGAGCTGCTGCTGTGTTTCCCTAATGTCCTCTGTTTTCTGATTAAAGCAATTCAAGATGCAATTTCTCCTTACTGCTTCTAAACTGCTCTGTACTTTTCCACGCCTGTACTTCTCCCACTCGTTGTCGCTGGGAAGACTGGCAGGGACAAGTGAGTTTTGAACTAACTGCAGTCTATAAATGACTGCTTCAGGAAGCTGTGTGAACTGGAAGTTTTCATTTTCTGTTTTGGCAGACACAGCCTATTAACTGTGCAGTAATATCTACCTAATTATGGGTTAACATAGACTAAGAGTGCAGTGACTCTACTAGCCTATATGACAAATGATGTATATTAACGGTAATTAAAAATAAAATAAAACATTCTTGCAGTAATATTCATATACTTATGAAACACAAGACTTACTGTATGTTTAGAACTGTTTATTTCTTAACTGAATTATACCACAGACATGGCACTTAAACTATTAAAATGTTTTATTGCATTTCAATGAACAGAACATTTTGTCAGCAGCTGGAAACATTATTTTATTTACAATTTACAAATTATTTTAGAAAATTATATAGCAAATAATTACCACTTTACCACTTTTGTTTTATTCAAACTAATCTAGACATTTCTGTTGATTTGCTGTTGATTGATGCCATTTTCACTCAATCCATACTGTGATGTGAGCATTTTTGACATCTGTTAATTGAAACTGTGAGCTAATAATACACTGACTTCTAAATCGCTGTAAGTGAGGCAGTGATATCTGCCTGTCTTGTGATATTATGTTATGTTTGGTATTAGACAGGATTGCAAATTAGAAAGCTGAAAGGCAGATAGAATTAAGGATTGCTGTCAGCATAAACTGATCACCTCAACTAATACTGTTTGGTCAAACCCACCTGGAAAGACTTTCCTGTTCATAACGATCTACACTTAATTGGGTCTACTGAATCTAAACTTGTGTGTGAAAAAATATATAATTTTTTTAATTGTTAAAAAATAAGACTGTCTGGTGTTTTAAATATGCTTTACAGAAATACATTGAAGTGACCTACACTGTTAGATGATTGGCTTTTATAACCTTGTTTACAAGAACTAATCCTGTATGATGATCACTATATAGGCCTCGGTTTTCCCTACATGAAGGCTGCATACATTATTGTAAACATGTTTTGGAATCCTTCTAAGTAGGTAAAGTCCAATACCCCTAATCATTAAATGGAATAACCTCAGTACATTTTCACAAAACACCCTGAAACCAATAGTCATACTAGAACCAAGGTTCACAAACTGTATTGAAAAACAGTTGGATCACAAGTTTCTAAGTGAGCCAAACTTGCCATTTAAAAAATAAATAAATAAATAAATAAAGAGTGGCCACATATTAGGGCCAGCTAACTATACTAAGTTAGTAGATTATGGACCTTCTTGAAAGTAGAATAATAAAAAAAAAAAAAAAAACTCTGACTCTCTCCTTCATAGTAACCAACTGGTACTTTCCCAATAACTCACACACATTTATTTCCTCAGAAATTGGTAAGATACTTACTGAATGTAAAAGTGTTATAACAGTAAGTATTGAACTAACTGAGTGTCGTTTTTCAGCAAGTCCATTAAAACAAAAGGCTTAGAATGGTTGTGTCACCCAGAAGCTGCTTAGCCATGAAATTACAACTAAAAAACTTGAGTTACAGAAAACAATTTCTTAAGCTCTGATGGACGAGCATGCTTACTTCTTTTGGATCTTTGCCCATACAAACGATACAAAAAACAGGGAACGCACTAAAAAGCTTACCCATTTGCATACACAAACAAACAAGCAAACACAGTATATACAAAGAAATGCATTTAGTTTTAAAGGGATAGATCATAAATGAAATTAAATTAAGGTGAAACCATTAATTTAGTTGCTCAAATACTGGTGGTTCTACACTGGACCCGAGTGATGCGAGTGAATAATTTAGAAGTGACTGAAATGTATGGGTGCATCTACACAACCAGTGAGGAATACTACTGTGTTCTATTTTTTCTGTACATCGCAGGGGACTAGAGTGAAATGAACCAATCAGAAGCAAATTCAGTAATCTTGACATAAGTCAAAACATTTGCTCTTTTTGTTTTTTATTTGTCATGCACCCAAAGCCTTTTTTGTCTTCTTTGGCATTAATGACGCATGAGGAGTTATGCAACGTAAAATTTAATTAAGGATGTTATACAAGGAGACACAGATAGCCAGTGTAAAAGATCACAAAGTGATTGGTTTGAAAGCTGCACTGTTTCACATTATTTTTGATGCCTTTTCTGTGAGACAATAAATAGTTCAATAAAATAAAAAAAAATAATAATAACACTCCCCTGTTATAACAAAGAAAGACAACAGAAAAAAGTGTAGGATTTGTATTTTCAGATTGCTTCATGATTTAAAACATGAAATGTGTATAATTTCAACATGGTATGAAGATATAAGAATGATATAATTTGAATATTCCCCAATAATTTGTCTATGTACCCCGGTCTGGGCCAGACTTTTTTACTGAAAAAACTAAGAGTGATTCTCATGGGACACTTACCATATTATTATATATATATATTATATATATATATATATATATATATATATATATATATATATAATAATATCATATATATATGATATATATATATAGCTATATATTATATATATATATATATATATATATATATATATATATATATATATAGATTATATGAATGAGACCCTGACCTCTTATGAGTGGCTGACAGGAAAAGCAGAGATCAGTAATAACATTTGTCAGGGGCTCCACTGAGCCTGGATGCTAGGCGAGCTCAGCCACTTAGAGACATTATTAATGAACCACTTTCTCCCCTACCCAGTCATAAGAGTTCAGATGAAGTAGAAAACAGATTCTGAGCTTTGTTTGCAACATAAGGTGGCATGTGACCTTTTCTCAGATGTACTATATGTGCTATTATCCATTTTAAAGGACACTCGGCCCTATTCAACAATGTGCTATAATAAAGAGTTACTTATTTAATTGAATACGTTCTTGCAAGCCAAGGTTGTCATAATAGTAGAAAACACTAGTGGAGGCTTTGAGTAAATTGTTGATGCTCATGGTGCATCAGAGTAGAAAAATGCAACATGTCTAAGACTTTTGCACAGCAGTGTGTGTGTGTGTGTGTGTGTGTGTGTGTGTGTGTGTGTGTGTGTGTGTGTGTGTGTGTGTGTGTGTGTGTGTGTGTGTGTGTATATATATATAAACAATCTCTGCTTGGTTAAACAGCATCACCTAACCGTGCGTATATATAGTGTATAGCACAGCTTGCATACTCATGAGTCGCTTCACACTGAATAAATCACTACTCACCACTACATTCTAAATTCCGTGACAAACTGCCATTTTATTTGTTATTAGTTATAAAACCACTGCCAAAATTAGTGGCATTTCACCTATTTCCTTTTATATATTTGGGGATGAAACTCCACATAATTGATACAACACCAACTTGGTGAGTGAAGACAGCAGTCCACCTGAAATAAATAAATAAATAAAATAAGTGCACCAGCAAGAACAAACACAACAGTTGATGAGGAACAGCTAAATGAAATAGAAGAAAACAAAGATTGAAAAAAAAAACACAAATTAAAAAAAAAAAAAAAAAATAAAAATACAGCATGGGTTGGCTAATGTACTTAAAGAAAAATATATGGACATTAATTTTATGAAAATAAGTCCAAAAAATCTCAACAACATAAGTGAATTTTATGCCAGTGCAAGAAGTTCAACTGACGACCAGTATCCAGTTTTATAACGCTGAGCTGGACTAAATACATATTTTAACAGTAGATGTTTTAACATCTTTGCTGACAGCAAGTTTAAAATCAGCAATAATGTATTCCTGTCAGTCAGGAAAACTCTTAGAAAAGGAGGTAAAGACAAGGCCAGACACCACTCCCATGAATTAACGGCCTGGATTTTAAGCGTCTGCGGGAAACTGTCCGCTGACACCACGGACTGATTGGTGCGTAAAGTCTGGCGTGGTATATATCATGGGACCCGCAACGGACCATCGTGGTTTATACCTTATATATATATAATCGTACAGGGGTACTAAGTGATCCTTAGGATGCAAAGGTCCCTGTGCCAGGGAGTAAGTATTCCTGCAGTCTCTAGGGGCAGTGTAGGGATTATAAAGTAGACCTCATTGTTCTAGTAGTTTCTGTAAACCTGTAGACAGTTGATGGTTAATTGGGCAATTGGCTACCCTTTAAAAAGGACAGGCACAACCAGTCAGAGAAAGAGCGAGAAGGAAGATGTGTGAGAAAATTCCTTGTTAAGAAAATCCACAAAAAGATCTGTGAAGAAATCCTATAAGTCTGCGTGACCATTTCTGTTCTGTGAGAACAAAGAACTGTTTTGTTGTTGAACTCTGACAACTGTTTTTCTTGCGGGTAAACGGTTTAACCCTCCCATGGTAAGTTAGGGCCTGTGAAGTACAAGTGTAGTTAGTGTCTTTGAAAGAAGGTTTTTTTTGTTTTGTTTATTTATTTTTGTTGCATATTAAAAAAATAGAGAACCCCACAAGGGTTAATTGTACTAAACTTTAAGTTTCTGCTGTTATTTACTGCAATAACTCCCACACCCAGTGTCACCTTGCCACAAAATACAGTATAGAAATTTTATATTATTAGGGATATTTGATTAAATCATGGGGTAATGTGTGTGTATTTGGCAGACGTCTTTATCCAAAGTGACTTGCAGGTGTTACAGGGCAGAACAGGGTTAAAATACAAGCTTAATGCAATGCAGATTTGTTCTAGATTGTCTCCCTTTGACACACCATTGTCAAATGTATATAAAACTAGGCTGGCTCTCAATAATAAACCGTAGGCTTTTCATTGGTACTGTCTTGTTTTTAAGGTTCTTAAAGGTTTGGTACCTCCTTATCTGAATGTTCTGGTGCAGAGGATTAGCACTGGCTATAGTTTACACTCTCATGATTCTGTTAATTTAGCAGACCCAAGGGTTCGCACACATTTGGGAGAACTATCTTTCACCTATCAGCTCCCAAAAATGTGGAAACCTTATTTGTATGAAGATGGGAACTGACAGTCTCTGTTTCTGGCTCTGAAGATTGTATTTGGGAATTGCTTCCTCTTACCATTGTTTTTGCTTTAGTCCACAATAACACACTTATTTATCTTATTTATTTATGTTGTCTTATTTATGTTGTTCTTTTTTGTAGGCAGCTGACTAAGTTTGAACCACACATGTATTTATTGTGTTGCTTGTATTTGTAATTGTTTTATTGTCTAACAGGAGTCCCTTGTAAACGAGACAACATCTCAATGGGTAAATCTTCTGTTTATATATAAATAAATAAATAAAATGAACACTATAGTTAAATGCATTATATAATGTTAAATACATTATGGACTAAATAAATGATTGCAATGTTTTATTTGTTGCAAGATCACAATAACAAAGATAAGCAACGTTGTGTTTGTTCTTGTATGTATCGCATCCCATGTATAGAGTATGTATCGTATCACAACCCATGTATTGAGGTAGGTATCGTACCATTATAAACCTAAGGATACACACCCCTACTTATAGTGTTCCATTACACTGAAATAAAAGTAAGAAATCTGCCAGGAAACAGGCCATAGACACATCAAACAGGGAAGCTCGATACAAAATGTTATATTTCAGTCATTTTTACACTAGTTGCTTCTAGTATTTCTGGCCTGAATTCATATTTTATTATAAGATGTAGTTTAAAATCACAGTGAAATACATTTGAAACAGGAGTGCCATCTGCTATTGTTTCCTATGATCTATGATTTGGAAACGACTGGTCTTATTTATGTGTCCTGCAATTACAGCTGGTAATGTTTTCCATTCAACCCTCTGGACATAAACAGAAACAAATAAATGCTGTTTATTGTGACAGTCTACCTTTATTCTGAGAGATGATAAACAACACCACTTACAGGCACTCACTGCTCATTCTGAGCTCAATTTCAAAGCATTCCCTAGAAAATGACAGTATAATGACTTAAGTGAAATAACAACTGAGAATCCATTACTGGTATTTATCATGAAATGACACTGTCAAAGTACACTATTTCTTTCAAGAGAAGGACTGGAAGTGAATTATGTTGTGTCATTGTAATGGTTCAACATTGTAGGGTAATAATACTAGATTATTTTATTAACCATTACTGTGCTGGAAACCTGTGATTTGTTTGTAGAAGAAAACTATTGATTATTCATTGGTTTTCAAATGTACTGTTGGAGATACTGTAAAATGTATAATGTTTACATATTAAATAAGACTACTGAATTTAATCCTTCAACTTAACCCAAATACAAATCTTAAAAGTTGCTGTGATTTGGGTAGGAGCAGAATAAGGATTATACCATTAAACACAACAGAAGGAGTATAACAAATATACGTATACATACAAATACATTTTTTTTCCCCAGTGGCATTGCTAGAATGTTGATTTAGGGGGTGTCAGAAACCCTCTTCCAGCAAAAGATCTTTCCAAAATAATAAAATAATAAAATCATACTCATTATTGTTAGTTTTTGTGTCTTTACAATAACTTCCTACCCTAATTTCTGACCACTCCCTAATATTCCAAAAAATATTACAATCAGTTTGACAAACAAATAAAAAGATTTAATCGGGTAAAAGTTAATTAAACGTCAGGAGACCCTTACCACTTACTAAAAGTAAATGCTGTAACCTTCTGATAGGTACAGTATGGTTCCAAATGGTAAATCAATAAAGCTATAAGTCTTTAAGAAGGAATATAAAGTCATTACAGTACAGTATTGCTAAACAGAATTAAGCGTGTCTCTGCAATTGTGGTAGGTATTAATTGAAGACGAATATCAAAGATCTGAACCAAGGCGGTCAGCCTACAGTAAAGGTTAGTTTTAGTTGCACTCTTTACACAATTACATAAAGCACTAATTTATGTGTACAGTTTACCAGTTGATTATCTTTCATTTGTCAGCTTTTAGAAATCAAAAGTATTTACACAACACAGAGTTGTGACAGTCTAGTCCATATTTCTGTCTTCAGTATGAGTTATGATTGATGATGTTTACATTTTTGGGCAATTATAAATGTACATACATCATCCATATGCTAACATTGCAGATTTGATTTATTTAATTTGATCATTCATCACGCAGCCTTGTGACACACTACAACTAACATTCACATCATTTAGGTATTACAAAATTATAAACAAACTTCCATTGAAATTGATGGTGATCTTATGCTGAAACATTTTTTCCAGGATAAAAACAAGATAAAGACAATTTAAAATTTACCAACCGAATCAAATTTAATAGTAATCTTTGTGAACAGTAACTTCTGCAAAGCTATGCTGGTCCACATACGTTGTCTGAACTATATATATATATATATATATATATATATATATATATATATATATATATATATATATATATATATATATATATATATATATATATATACACAGTGCCTTGCAAAAGTATTCAGATCTCTGACCAATTCTCTCATATTGATCCAACTATGCTCACTGGGATATCCAAACACTTGGATATTATTTTGTACCCTTTCCCTAATCTATGCATTTCTATAACTTTATCTCTAACTTCTGTAGAATGCTCTTTGGTCTTCATTTTCCTTCAGATTCACAGCCTTACCAATG
The DNA here is from genome assembly GCF_017654505.1 of Polyodon spathula. NCBI lineage: Eukaryota > Metazoa > Chordata > Actinopteri > Acipenseriformes > Polyodontidae > Polyodon > Polyodon spathula. The sequence goes on along the minus strand of NC_054534.1, from coordinate 62,167,387 downwards.
ATCCTTCAACAGTGGGGTTTTTATCCAGAAAATGTGACAGCAACTTTAATGGTTCACAGGTGGAGGCCAATGGTAAGGTAATTGTGTCCTCGTTAGGGCAATTTCTTTCATTGGTGCAAAGTGGGACCTTCCACAGCACAGGGGTTAAATACTTATGCAAGCAAGATATTTCAGTCTTTTTTATTTTTCATAAAAATATTTCCCAACATAAAACCAATGTCACCTTACAATAATTGATTTTGAGTTTAAGTGTTTTAAAATAAAATATCGAACAGAACGAAATTTCAATGTACCATTTGTAATTCAGTAATATGAGAGAATTGGTCTGAATACTTTTGCAAGGCACTGTGTATATATATATCTATATCTATATATATATATATATATATATATATATATATATATCAGGATTCTGTCAGGATTCTGTCAGTCACAAATAAAAATAACCATTTCTTGATTTGAGCATTTACAAATGATCAAATAACAAAATGAAAAGTAATTTTGTTCAAATTGAGAAATGGAAAATACCGAGCAACCAAATAACAAAACAGAAAAGAACAGCTTCTATGGTGTTTGAGTAAAGCCATATCAAATTGCAAAATGTGCTCTGAGGAAATGCACAGTTCCCGAACAGATTTTGAAGATGCTGCTCAATCTGCGAATAGCAATTAATTGCGGGGTGTTAAAAACAGGCATCAAGTGAAATATTACATTTATATATATATATATATATATATATATATATATATATTCTATATATATATAATATATATATATAATATATATATATAACGTCATTGATTCAATATCATTGATTCAATATTTATTATTTACGCCTTCAGTTTTCAAAATACACTATCTAGCAGTTAATCTGCTACAAGCAGCAACAACAGAACAACACATGAAACTCGTTTCAAGAGCACTTTCTTTTTGATTCAGGTTCTCTGCAAGCCTGTGCATCAAAGCTACATCATGTCAGTACCATACAGAGTGTCCCACTTGAAAGTAGCCCCATAACTGTTTCAGTTTTAGATGTTGGCATTCAGCCCATGTTCTCATTGGGAGTGGTATTCCTGTATAAACTAGGTTTGTAATAACAAGGATTCCTGTACATGCCTGAGCTGCTCCCTCATGGGATTATTTATTTATTATTTATTTGTAATACTTGTAATACTTACTGGGCTACTTTCAATGGGACACCCTGTATAACCAATGATGTTCCAAGCTACCAGCTTTTTAATTTGATTTCAATTACCACAGTTATTTTAAATGTTTTTTTTGTTTGTTTTTTTTAAAAGGCAATGAAAAACTGTTTATGAGTATAACGGATACCCTTTTAAAGGAACCTGATAAGAAAATATACAGTTTAATTTGAAATGTAGTAAGGTGAGTAATAAACTGACACCACTGTCATTGAGCAGTTAGTTCAAACAATATAACAGCAAATGCTATACTTTTTCTGTATAATTTTGTATAATAAAACCATAAAGAGGGGCCAACATTATGAATCCAGAAGTAAGAAAACAGGGTTTTTAAGACGGACTGTTTTTGGGTGATGATGGTAATAATATTTATAATAATAGTAATAATAATACCAGTAATAAAACAAATTTGAATTAGACTGATGCAGTAATCGTGTCAATTATGAAGTGATTAAAACAAAGATTGAGATTACATTTTTTAATTGCGAGATTAAAAATGTCTACTTTGTTTTTAGATTAGATTTTGCATGTTTCTGAATCTCTAATTGGACTGAGGGATTTGAATCCATATTGATGCAATGTAATGACAAATACCTTGGCAATTCCACCAACTGCTTTCTAAGATGTGAAGGGCACGCTCTATCACAATGCAAGTCAAACCTGGTTGAAATGGCATAAAATACACGTTTTTTTCAAACTCGGACATTGATAATGTTTCTTACTTGAAGCACATACTAGTGATGAGAGCATAGTAAAGAAACATGGCTTCCGATTGCTTCATGGATTTTAAACTTTATGATTGCAGAAACCCTGTAATTTAACACAGGGTTGCAAATAAACCACCACTAGCAAGTAAGCAAAAGTGATTGCATATAGAAAAGTGCAATGTAAAAGAAGCCTAGCAGAAAGACATCTGATACGTCCTGTGGGAAGAAAGAGCATAAGGCTAGGATATATATATATATATATAATATCTATATGATATAATATATATATAATATATTTATATATATATATATTATATACCCTCGCAAAACACAGGAGTAGACTTTCACTTACTAATGTAAACTGGTTACATGGAGATACTGTAA